>NC_137050.1:42520660-42582665 GCF_032717465.1 Coenobita brevimanus | reverse complement strand
GGAAATCTAGACAATACATTATAAATTAGGTAGTTTCCAGGTGAATGTAAATATGCACTTAGGCTTCTCCTTCCCTCCTTACATGTATATTTATTAACGAAAATAGATTATACGGCATATCTTCAAGGGGAAAAAAACAGCAGAAAATTAGCGAGCGAGTGCATGTGAGGTGTTGTCAGGTGATAATTAGCCAATTCCAGGTGTATGGCACTCTCACTTACCTTATTTCTTTCTTGTATATATTATTTGGTATAAGAATAGGACATGAAGGGCTTATTTCAATGGATGAAATCAGTGAAAAAATTCCAGGGAAGATTTACTTAGCGTAAACGCACGGCCGGGCAGGCGAGAGGATAGGAGTAATGGAGGGGGGGGTAGGGAGAGGGGAGTCAGAAGCGGGGAGAAATGGCTAAATTGTCAGCAATGGATGGGAGTACAGATGAGATTAGGAGTGCTGACTATTGTTGGACATCGGCAGTACTGATAGATGATACAAGCCCCCACTTGGAAGCCCGGGTGAGATTCAAAATAACACTTTTGAGAATCACAAAAGCGACGCCCAGCCGGTATGAGTCCCACTTGCTCCCAAGCGTGCACGAAAGTGACGCCCAGCGATTCAGGGGTTAAACCTAGGAAAATACGAAAAGGAAATACTGGTCAATGTAGCGTATCACCAAGGAAGGGTGGGAGCCTGGAGAACTGTACTCTAGTGGAGTCTGGGTGCTATGAGACCTCTCTCACTCTCACTACTGGAGCACAGAACCACACTCCGTTGCGACATATAAAGACTGATTCAAATACGATGTGTTGGGTAGGAATATGCCCAGACCAGCCGGAAGAAGGTGTGGCCAACGGTTGAGGCAAGCAGGGGCGAACAATATAGAAACAATAATATTGCTCAGTAGAGCACTTAATGACGTGCATTAGATCGGTCACTTCTGAAACTGTGATGAATGTTTTGAAAAAAGTATACCATCGAAATGGAGAGAGAAACGGTTAACTGAACAATACACAGTGAGTTTTCCACTAACAGTTCGTGGTTTCTCACAAAAGGAAAATGTCGCGAATTTGATTCGTGCCATTACGCCCCTTCAAAATGAATTTTTTCCTTATGTGAAAAAAATTTGTGGATATATATATATATATATATATATATATATATATATATATATATATATATGTACACATCCTAACTCAGTCACACAAGATTCACACTGTAATGTGTGTGCTATCCTGCTACAGGAGAAAATCACTATTGCCAATGAGCGTAAAAACCTCATATTTACGTTAATAGAGGCAAGCTTGAGGAAAAAAACTCCATGACGACGGTGAAAATCCTGTGCTCAGGTCAAACTGAGCGAAAAGTTCGCTATATTTATATTAACAACTAATTGTTATGTAGCGTAATGTATGTAATACACGGTGTAGGTGTGACAATTGTGGTGTAACTGTACCTACGTGTAAAATCACATAATACAAATTTATAGTAAATAATGACGACGAGGCAGAAGAGAAGGGGTGGCAGCATGCGACACGAACGACCAGCTGATCTGCACAGCAATGCTGCACCCGCCAGCTACACCTGTGAAAGGAATAAAGGTGGAGCATCAAAACTGTTATTTCTCTCTCTCTCTCTCTGCCTAGCAATCAGTACTTATGTCATTATTAACCAGGAAACGTAACTCTTGAATTCACAAATTGCTTAGAACCCTTATAGTTTACTGGTTAACCCCTTAACCACGGGGCATCACTTTTGTGACGCTTGGGAGCAAGGGATCATACCGCAGGGCGTCGCTTTTGTGATTCTGTGTTATTTTGAATTCACCCAGGCTTCCAATTGGGGGCTTGTATCATCCATCAGTACTGCCAATGTCCAACACTAGTCAGCACTCCTAATCTCATCTGTACTCCCATCCATTGTTGACAATTTAGCCATTTCTCCCCGTTCTTGACTCCCCTCCATTACCCTATCCTCTCGCCTGCCTGGCCGTGCCACGCTAAGTAAATCTTCCCTGGAATTTTTCACTGATTTCATGCATTGAAATAAGCCCTATGCCCTATTCTTATACCAAATAATATATACAAGAAAGAAATAAGGTAAGTGAGAGTGCCATACACCTGGAATTGGCTAATTATCACCTGACAACACCTCACGTGCACTCGTTCGCTAATTTTCGCTGTTTTTTCCCCTTGAAATATGCCATATAATCTATTTTCGTAATAAATATACATATAAGGAGGAAAGGGAGAAGCCTAAGTGATATTTACATTCACCTGGAACTACCTAATTTATAATGTATTGTCTAGATTTCCTGCCAATCATTTCAGTGAAATACATAGCTGTTTCAAGAGCTACATTGGTAGTACTGAATATCCCCTAAGTAGGCCTGTACCCGGGCCGGCCCTCCCTTATCAGTTCTCTCTCATCTTCCGAAGAGGAGGTACGCGTCTGTTCCTCTTGCTGACTTCAGGGCCTTTTTCACCCCCATGCAAAGGGCCCTGTGACCTTTACCCCCTACTAAACCTCGTGTGGAAAGAGGTAAAGGGCTGACAATTGATAAAAGAGTGACTACGATCTTTCTATTGAGTAAAACAGTGCAAGTGGAATTGTAAATAATGTGTAAATAATGTGTAAACACCAAGTGAAAGTAATGAATGTAAATATACATGAACAATGGAAAATAGTTTTATAAGTTACTTCAAGTGACAGTGCATAACACAGTGTAAATAAAATAGAAATGTAAATAACGTAAATAAAATAGAGAACGTAAATAGAAATGTAAATGAGTAGTATTATAAGAATACGAGTATATACCCTAGGAGTAATGAAAGTGAAAGTTTCACTCTAGCATGTCTGAATACTATGAGTTATGAGAGTGAAGATGAAAGTGACATTCACTCTCAATGCTAGTATACAGGACGAGAAAGTGAATGCTACGTATTTTACTGAAAGAAATTGAATCCCTACAGTGACAATAAACTAATTCTACTGAAGGAAACTTATGGATAAAGACTGTAGATATATATAAGTGTTATATAGTAATAGAAATATAAAGTGTGAGGGGTTTTATGAATAATAAATGACAGAGTACCAAGAGCGAACTAGCGCAAGTGCCGCGGTCAGACGCGCTTATAATTTTCATTGCTTTCACAGTGTTTTTTTTTTTTTGGAGTATGGATCCCAAACTTCTTGAAAATCATAGAGTAGTGTTTATAGTGTTATTATCTGGCTGTGGTAATCATATTACGGGTTGTCGGGAAGTGTAAAGTAGAGACTTCGTTACCCAACTTCAGAGGTCTCCACAAGTCCTACGGTAACTGACGAAGGCTCAACAAACATTCCAGGAGAAAGCTGAAGGTATGTGCCATAAGCATATATAATTTTAATATTCTAGGACTAATAACTGATTTTTGGCAAACATTTTTTGAGAGTCTGTCGGAGCCCGAATAACCCCGCGGCACACGCAAAACATCGGTAAACATGCCCGCGGTGTAGGGGTTAACGCTTATTAAGTAAGAAACGTGCCAGTTCTTGAATTACTCAAATCTCTTAGAACGGGCAGTTTACTAGTTAACCAAACATTATTAACCAGGAAACGTGCTAGTTCTTGAATTACTCAAATTTCTTAGAATGGCAGTTGACTGGTTAACCTAACTCTGCACTTACGACTAATACAGGAAGCTGAGAATCGCTAGACAATCTCGGGCAGGTCACGTTTTAACACCCACCGTGGGTGTGAACACTCATGTGGATAATGTGCATTCTCCGGGAATCCTCAGAGAGGCCCACAGCTCGAGACATTCCACAAGGTAATTCATACACAGCCTCGGGTCGCCTCTGCGGGTTCTCGAACTTTCCCCCTTAAACTTATGGTATACATGTATGTACAGGCCCTGGATATACTGTGTCCTGTGGGGCCAATGGGCGAGACGTTCGCAATTGCTGGTACACTTTTAACTGGGAACCAGGCTGGTCCTTGGATTACTCAAATCTCTGAGGACGCCTATCTTACCGAACCCAGCATACAACAGTTGCCCGTGTTAGTCAGCAGTTAGCAGGCGAGACATCAGGTCTGCACCTACATTATCACTTCCCTTGATGTATCTCACAACAAGGTTAAACTGCTGTAAATACAGTGTCCAGCGTGTCAGTCTTGCATTAGCCGTCTTGGTTGTGCTAAGACTAGTGAGTGGCATATGATCAGTTTCCAGAGTGAATGGTGCCCCAAACAAATAATAATAATATTTTTTAACACCATCAACCACAGCCAAGAGTTCCTTCTCAACAGTACTGTAATTCCTTTCAGCGAGTTTTAGCCTACGGCTGTGGTATGCCACTGGGAAGATTCCACCTTCCGATTCCTGCATCAATACGGCACCTACTCCATCTTGTGAAGCATCAGTGTGCAGTATGAAAGGTTTGTTGGAATCAGGCAACTGCAAGATAGGCTCCTTGCACAACATGTTCTTAAGAGCTATAAAAGATCTCTCTTGCACTTCTCCCCATTCAATGGTGTTTGGAGCATATTTCCGTAGCACCTCGTACAATGGTTGGGCAATGAGAGCAAAGTTGGGGATAAAACTCCTATAATACCCCACTAGGCCAAGGAATGCCCTAACCTGTTTCTTGGTTACAGGTCTCGGGGCTTCTCTAACCTTCTTGATCTTGTCACCCTGACACCTGCAGTGCTTGCTGCCAACAATATGTCCAAGGAACTCCACCTCACTGTGAGCAATCTTGCATTTGCTAGGCTTCACAGTCATGTTGAAACTCTGGAGTCTACTGAAGACAATTTTCAAGAGTCTGAGGTGCTCCTCCAACGTGGCGGAATGAACGAGAACATCATCAACGAACATCTCTACTCCTACAATACCATGGAGCACTTGTCTCATGGCACGATAGAATACTGCTGGGGAACTGGTAAGTCCAAATGGGAGGAGTTTATACTGGTACAACCCCCTAGGAGTAGCAAAGGCAGTGAACTGACGGCTCTCGGGATGAAGGGGAATCTGGAAGAATCCCTTCGCCAAATCGAACTTCGTAAAATATTGTGACCCTGCCAGCTTGGAGAAGATGGCAATGTGGTCACCCATCAGCTCAGCATCCACTTTGGTGATTGCATTGAGCCTTCTATAGTCGCCACAAATCCTGACTCCACCATCTTTCTTGCGAACTACTACCATTGGACTACAGTAAGGAGATGAGGACTTTTCAATAATACCTGCAATCTCCATGTTAGCAATTTCGTTGTCTACTGCTCCCAGTAGTCGCATGGGAATTGGATATGGCTTAACCTTTACGGGAGTATTGCTGGTCAACTCAATCTTGTGACAATCAACCTTTGCAAGTCTAGATTGGTCAGAGAAGACATCAGCATACTGATAGAGCAGTGACCTTATGGCATTCTGATCACCTAATGCTAAGTCAGCGTTAAGTAAAACATCTCCGACAGTCTCTTCCTGACGGGACTGAGCGGTTAAGGGCTCATCATCATGGTCATCAGCTGGGATCACCGCGGCTGCCCCGGTTTCTTCCAGTGGCTGGTCACTATCATCAGCTACACGTAGGCCAGTCTCCTCGGGGTCTGACTCATGATAAGTCTTCAACATGTTAATGTGGAACCTTTTGCGAAGATTCCCCATCTGAATTATGTAGTTGAGGTCTGAAATGCGCTCTACTACATCAAATGGACCCTTCCACTGCGCCAACAACTTGTTCTGGGCAGTGAGGAGTAACACCAGGCACTTATTGCCTGGACTAAACTTCCGAAGTTTGCCTTCTTATCATAATAGGCTTTCTGAACTTCACGCACCTTAATCAATTCTTCCTTAGCTAACTCACATGTTGACTGGAGGCGGTCAGCTAGATCAAGGACGTAGATGTAGGTGGTCTTGACTTCAGGGTCAGGTTCTTCATCGTTCCACAACTCGCGAAGGACTTGAAGTGGTCCACGGATCGACCTTCCATACACCAGTTCAAAGGGTGAGAACTTCAAGGAATGCTGTGGGGCTTCTCGATAAGCAAACAGAAGAGGAGCAATGAACCACGGCCATTCCTTTGGCTGTTCGGTGGCCAAGCGCTTTAACATCTTCTTGAGAGTCCCATTGAACCTCTCACATAGCCCGTTACACATGGGATGATAAGGCGTAGTTCGCAGGCCTCGGATGGACAACAACCTGAATGCTTCGTTCATCATTGCAGAGGTGAACTGCGAACCCTGGTCGCTTAAGACCTCTTTGGGGATACCTACGCGACAAAACACTTCGATCAATGCCTCAGCAACAGTGACGGCCTCTATATTCCTAAGGGCCACGGCTTCAGACCACTGTGTGCTGAAATCAACAATAGCGAGGATATACTTTGATCCATCACTAGCCCTAGGGGAGATTGGCCCAACAATGTCAACTGCTACTCTCTCGAATGGTTCAGAGATCACAGGCATTGGTTTCAATGGCGCAGGACGGACACGTAACACATCACAGGAATGCACGAGCCTTTTTATTTCCTGTCCCATTCCTGGCCAGAAAAAGTCAGCATGGATGCGGTCAGAGGTTTTCTTTTGGCCCAAGTGACCTCCCATGACTGAACAATGACCCAATTCGAACACTGCCCGGCAATACTTCGCGGGAATGACAAACTGCAGTCGAACCTCGCCCTGGGGTGTTCGTGGCTCACGGTGCGGCCGTCCTTGCTTGCGAAGGAACCTGGCTTGACCTCCCCATGAATACTTAATCACTTTACCCTCCAGCTTCTTACTCACTGAGGCAAGTGTCGGGTCAGACTGTTGTTCTTGGACAACGTCTTGACTACATATCAAATCTTGTGGCGTTGCAATGGTCAACGGGGTGACACGATTCGGAGCCTTGGCCATGGCTCGTGTTACTGCAACAGCTGAAGTCTGAGTAGCAACATCTACGGCGCAACTGTTTGTGATGCCCGGTATGTTGCTGATAATGAGGTCAAACAAGGGTTCTGGCATGACAACAGCAGCTGTCAAGCCAGTGTAGAAGGGAGATGCCACCTGGATACGTGCCTCAGGGAACAATCTCAGTGACCCATCAATAAGTCTAACTTGGATCTGCTTACCCCTGTACTGATCAGGCCGAACTAAACTTTGCTTGACAGAGCAACCTGAGGAACCATTATCACTCAGGACATTTACAGAAACACTTCCCATAAACCCTGGCCCTGAGAACTTGGTACCTGAGGGGTCGTGCTCACCATCTGAGGAGCTGGAACATTGACCACCTGTGGAGGAGGGTTCACTGTCGTTGGGGAACTAGTGAACTGTGAAGTACCTGTACTGGTGGGGTTGGGACCACTGTACGCTTGTTGTGGCATAAGGGCTGCATTTGCATCGTGCCTCCGATACACTGAAGTCGGTTGTCCTGACTGAGGGTTATGTGGTTTGTCCTTGCCCTGCTGCTGCTTGAAATACCGGTACTGCTGCTGGTTAGGGTTCTGTTTATCGTACCGCTTCCACTCAGGTTTCACAGTGTTTTGACCCGGGTCCTTCTGCGGTTTTGGACCTTGGCCATTATTCTGAGAACGGCCTTGTTGCTGGGGTTCAGTCTGAGATGATTTCCCAGATTTATCAGGTTCTCTGTTCCAGGTATGCTGCTTGCGAGTTTGATACCCATATGCAGTGAAATATGCGTCAGCCTTTTTCACCATTTGGCTGGCATCTCCCACCTGGCAGATCTTAAGCTGAGCCACAAGTTCAGTAGGCATGACTTTTCTAGCTGCGTGCACAGCATAAGGTCAATTATCCCCTCACGCGTGGAAGGAGTTTCATCTTTCTCCATCCACTCATCTAAGTAAGCAGTGAGACGGTCGAGGAACTGAACAGCTGTCTCCTTGTTTTGGAGATGAGCTCGCATGAACTGAACTTTGGCGTCGTCTACTGTGAGACCATACACCTTAATGAGTGCATTATCATATGTGAGATTGTCTCCACGAATTCTATGGAGAATATCGAGGGCAGGGCCCTCAAACAGACTAAGAAACTGAAGCCGCTTAGCTGCATCATCGAGCTGGTAAAGTTGAGCCATGTCTTCAAAACGAGCTATGTATGGCTCGATTCGCTCGCCATCTTTGTATGGGGGAAGCTTGATGTGTGGGGTAGCCATAACATGTGCAGGGAGAACGCTCGTGGAGCTTGGACCAACTGCACCAGACGTGTCTGAAGCCAAGGAATCTCGCTTGAGCTTCAGCACTTCAAGTTCATGTTTTTCGCGTGCTTCTTGCTCGGCACGTTCGTGTTCTCGTTCTCTCTCTCGTTCCTCACGCTGTTCTCGCTCGTGTTCTAAGACGAGTTCGCGCTGTTTTTGTTCGTGTTGACGCTGTTCTCGTTTGTGTTCGCGTTGGATTGTACGCTCTTCACGAGCATCACTCTCGCATTGCTGCTCGTGACTAAGCCGAGAGAGGACGTAATTTTTAATTTCAGTTGGGTCTGTAAGACCCATATCTTTGGCTTCCTATACATAGATGCTGGTCGACATGATGCTAACTTAATCTAAGTACTAGCGACTCAGTACTGACTGCGATTTTTTTGGCAAAGAGAAATGCCAATAATAAAAAATAAAGAATATAGGCACAGGTTAGTGGTGACCAGTTTTATTGAATTAAACTGGTAAAGAAAATTAAACAAACAACTGACTGTCAAAACTATTATGTAAAATAATAAAAATGAATCAATAATCACCAGTAAGGTAGTGCCTATAGACTTTAATGATAAATACCTAAATATGAACGAGTGAGTATTATCTCATGAATAGCTTTAGAGCTAGGAGTTAATATCCTGGAATGAGGTCGCCCATTGTCCTGGGGTTTTAATTTAAATGCAATTATTAAATGATAATTCCCAATAATACTGAAGAGCAGGGACAATGAATTGTCTTGCTAAAACAAGCAATGATTACTTTATGTCGGCTCGCTTCGCCGATTCTCTCAGAACGAGAATTTATAAACTTTCTTAACAGTACACAGCAGAGACCAATCACTCACAATTGCTGTTTATTAGTACTGTTAGCCTCTGGAGAAAGTTACGTCACCCCTGACAATAAATAACTAATACTATTAACAATATCAGGTTCTTGCTGATGCGTTAACTCCTAGAAGGCACAACGGATTTTAAGCTTAATTCAACAAGACTGACCTAAGTACCAGTTATGAAGGGCAAAGCGTTTATGCAAGCTAGGAACTAATAAGGGAAATAAGCTTAATTATGGAGAAATGAAACATGATTTACATTACATTAAGCTCAAAGAAAAAGAACTGTTAAATTTATTGATTACAAAGAAGTAAATTTAACATTACATTTCAAAATGAACTCAAAATAAAGAGATCGCACTCACTCGCTCACTCAGAAGCTAAGCTCTTAAACCTAGGAAAATACGAAAAGGAAATACTGGTCAATGTAGCATATCACCAAGGAAGGGTGGGAGCCTGGAGAACTGTAGTCTAGTGGAGTCTGGGTGCTAGGAGACCTCTGTCACTCTCACTACTGGAGCACAGAACCACACTCCGTCGTGACATATAAAGTCTGATTCAAATACGATGTGTGGGGTAGGAATATGCCCAGGCCAGCCGGAAGAAGGCGTGGCCAACGGTTGAGGCAAGCAGGGGCGAACAATATAGAAACAATAATATGGCTCAGTAGAGCACTTAATGACGTGCATTAGAACGGTCACTTCTGAAACAGTGACGAATGTTTTGAAAAAAGTATACCATCGAAATGGAGAGAGAAACAGTTAACTGAACGATACACAGTGAGTTTTCCACTAATAGTTCGTGGTTTCTCACAAAAGGAAAATGTCGCAAATTTGATTCACGACAGTGGTGCTGATAATGATGAAGTCTGAAACGGACAGTGACTTTCCTAATTTAGCAGGGGAAGATGATATGGAAATATCTTGGATGAGTGGTGAGATGCAGGCAGGTTGGAGTGTGATGAGAGTGTAGGGTGACTGTGGGTGGAAAGAGGTCAGTGTCTGAGGTGGGGGTGAGGAAGATAGGTGGCGATAATGCGGCTCAGTCTTGAGGGTCGGGGTGGTTGCAGTGGAGGCAGGCATGACATCAGTGGTGGTAGGACTGATGGCACTGATGTCAGTGGTGTCGGGGGTAATAGGACTGATGGCAGGGATGGTGGTTGTCACAAAAGTGATGGCAGAGATGACAACTGTCATAGGAGTGATGGCAGTAGTATCAGGGGTAGTAGTTACACCAGTGGTGGAAGTGGTGAAAGGAGTGGTGGTAGTGGTGGTGCTACTACTGTCTGTTGTGCTAATCACTGCGACCTTGACCGCAGCTTTGCGCTTATCCTGCCCCTCACTCTCTCCTTCTCAACATATTCAGTCTCTGTTTCACTTTCACTACTTTCCTCACTCTCACTGGCACTGAACAAGTATTGCATGCATTCTTTTTCAGATAACCCCTTGCGAGACAATTTTCAGGTAGTGTAAAACAGCAGGGGAACGGAAAAAATCAGTTACAAAATTTCAAATCTGGCTTCTTCTGATTATATATAAGAAACACTTATAAACCTTCTTCACAAGCACACTTCATTAAATATAACACAATATCACTATACACTCATAAGGTATGGACGGTGCCTTAGTAGGAAATCTGGGTTTAAAAGGCCGGTCGTGCGCTCACACACCCTTCGAGGCTGACTGCCGGGAGAACACTGAGCTAAATATAGCGTGCTAGCCCCTCCGATAAGCTCCCGGGTGTTGCCTTAGATTTCCACTAGACCTGGCTACCCTCAGCTTTGAATCAGCCAAATTTGATGCAAATCCATCCACAGGAAAAGTTTCTATGCCCATTTACAGGGAAATTGCATCATGTTGCATCATCGGTTACTCTTCAGACTGCAAGGATTATGACTCGCATTGCATCATCGTGTGTGAAAGGGTTAACCATTTAACGATGTACTACTAGTAGCTAACTGATTCAGGACAATTTTTTTTTTTCATTCTTACTCCCCCCATTCCCCTGCATTTGCTTCGTACTATTACCTCCAGTCATTTAAAGGCAATATGTACAGGCATCTTATAACAAACAAATCTTGAATTTGGCTACATTATCTGTGTGTGTGTGTGTGTGTGTGACCATCATTATCAGATAGTAGTAATCCACAGCAGAACAAAGGACTCCTCCAGTCTATTCCTCGAATTCCTTGACTGAGCCAATCTCTGCCACGTTTTGCCTGGAAACTTCTATATCTCGTCTCTCTGCCTCCTGTCTGTCATTTTTCAGCTACGCTTATAATCTTCTGATGTCCGGTCAATCGGCGTCTTGCTTCATTGGTTATCCCTTATTCTTGCTACATGACCTGCCCAACTCCACATCTTTACTTCTACAACTTCTATGTCATAGATTTTCGTGTGCTCCATCACCCAAAATTATCTTTTCCACTTAAATATTTTCCCAACATTGATCTTACTCTTTGAGAACGGATTAGTTGATTTTCCATCGATTGTGTCAGCTTCCATGTCTGACAATGTTGCATCATCAATAGGATTATACACTACTTATATACACTTCGTTTCAAGTATATGGGCAAGCTACTTTTCTTGATGTTTCAGTGTTCATCAAAAGCTTTCCATCCCATTGTAATGCGCCTTTTATTTCACTATCATGGTCGTTCGTTAGTTTTAGTATTTTTCTCAAGAAATCATGCACCTCAACTTCTTTACAGATTTCTTTGCTTATTCTGGTGACGCTCTTTGTTTTATTGGATTAAACATTACTTTTGTCTTCCTCCAGTTTATTTTTCTTCATGTTTAAGACGTCTGTTAAGGTCATTAAAATTTCTTGCAAGGTCTCTGCTAGTTCTGAGATCAGGATAATATCATCTGCAAATCTTAAATGATTTAAGTTTTCTTCATCTGCGAGTATGTTTATTCCTTTGTTTTCCTAGTCTAGCTGTCTGAAAATACTTTCTAGGTATCATGTAAATACCTTTGGTGAAACTGTATCTCCCTGATACACTCACTTCTCAATCATAATATTTCCCGAGTCTATATGTAATTTAACTTAACATTTTCCACTTTATATATGCTTTCCAGTAGTTACCGTATACAATGTTCATATTATTTTTACTCCTTGTTCCCGCAACGGATTTATGATTGATATGTTCTCCACTGAGTCGAAAGCCTTTTCGTAATTAACAGATTTAAGAACAGTAGTTTATTATATTCTGTAATTTCCTCACTTCACTTGAAAGGGTACAACATGAAAGAAAGTTTCCTGGTTCTTTGAAAACAGTGATAAGAAGTAGGGAAGTGTGCATGGAAGTGAAAGAGTTGTTGCATGACGTTATTGTGATACCAACTCTAACGTGTGGATGTGAAGCTTTTACCTTTGTTTTAGGAACACATGTCAAGAATGAGAGCAGTGGAAATGAGCTGTTTGAGAGGAGCATGTGGAGTCACATGGAGAGACAGACAGACAAATGAGGAAGTGAAGGAGCATTGTGGAGTGGATGTGGATGTGATAGAAATCGTTAGGAGAAACACACTGAGGCGGTTTGGCCATGTGGAGAGGATACAAAGCGATAGATTGACGAGGAGAGTGTATGTGAGGTGGAGGGAGGGAGAGGGAATGGGAAGCCAAGGATTTGATGGAGAGATGGAGTGGACAGGTATATGAGAGAGGGGGGTGCGAGCTGGGAGGACGGCAGTGAAATGGAGAGGGACAGGGCGACATGAAGGCGATTTCTTTGGGGCCACCCACGGGATTAAGGCGTCAGGCAGAAGATAGAGATAGATGGTTTCCTCAATTAGTTGATTCATTGTGTCTATATTCGGGTGTCGAATACCCGCTTCGGAATCCAGCCTATTCACTAGATTGGTTTTCTTCCAAATTTGTATTTATTTTGTTCATAAGGACTTTAGTGAAGATTCTGTAAATAACATAATATGCTAATGAGCCCATGATTTCTTTGATCTCATAGATGTTTCTCTTACTTTTTTCTTAAATCTGTCTCTTATTTATATGCTTTATTAAGATAATTCCAGTCATCTTTTTTGTAAAACAAAATATTTGTTCCATTAGGCCATGCGTTTTTTTTTTAAAGGCTCTATACAGTGAGTAAACAAGTGGGCAAGCCTGTTTTGTAATTCTGCATCCAACAGTAAATCTGCTACTATTCCATCTTTTCCTGGGGCTTCCCCTTTTTCATACTTTTAAAGGAGTTCTTTATATTGTCTGGTGTTACCTCAGGTATTTCACTAGTATCAGCTGAAAAGTCAGCTGTTGGTACTACTGTCTTTGATGGATACAATTCTTTGTAAAATTCTTCAACTGTGTTCGCCATCCAATCTCTACATTTAATAACATCACCGTTTGTCTTTCAGTGATATAATTTGTTGCTTTCCTCGTGCCATTTTACTTACGACATGTCTCAGACTTTTTCATGTTTTGATGGTTTGTTTGATCTGATCCATGTTTCTTTCCTTTTTTTTTTTTTTTTTGTCTGTCTCATGTTATAAACATAATTAATTTTGCTCTTTGTCTTTAATGTTTCTTTGCTTTTTCTATCATCTCATTTCTTCTTTCATTTGCTCTGTTTTTTTTTCTAATACTTGTTGACTTTGGTTCTATTAATCTTCTGGGAGGCATCTTGCATTGCATATGCAGATATTCATGAATTTCAGTTTGTCCCGATCTCTGAGTTGCCGAGACAGTGCCTACCCATTTCCGGAGGCACTTCGGCCATAAACACAGGAGGCAGTGCGGTTGGACCTTTAGTAGACGATGATCCAACAGGAGCGCCCATATACTCATTAACAGTGGAATTTTTGTTTGGGTGAGGGGTTTTGACAATTAACCTCATCTTTATGCCATATAGGTTCTGGCGAGTTGTAATTTTTGTGCCACCTTATTCGGTATATTCGGTGGAGCCCTGTATAAAGTATCTATAGGCAGCCTTTGTATGTCTGCAAGGCCTTGCCCTATTCATCTCCTTGGGACGTGCCTTACCAGTGGCATCTTACCCCTGTATATAGATAGATAGATAGATAGATAGATAGATACTGTATATATATATATATATATATATATATATATATATATATATATATATTTAGGCAGAATGTTTTCTTTTATACAAAAATCATTAAAAACCAAGGCGTAGCAATTGTTCACTTTTTTCCAGTTTATCTTTTCGAGTTTTCGTACACACTGTTTGACACAATGATTTAGGTTGTATATAATATGTCCCAGATCGATGTCTCACTAGCTGTATTTTATTTATTTTTCATAGGTCGTTTCGAGTATCCTTACACATCATCAGCAACTGTAAAAATAGGTACAATACACTATAAAACATCTGACATATACAACATATACGTATACTATATATATACAGATAGGACATGTACAACATCGACTGATAAAAGTGTACAGTTAAAAGTGTATGAATAAAAGAGACAAAACTTACAGGTGTGTGTGTGGAGGGGGGAGTGTATACACACAGACACACACACACACACACACACACATATATATATATATATATATATATATATATATATATATATATATATATATATGATGACTTTTTTTCTTTCGGGAAACTGTCTTGCAGGCTTCTAGGCTTTGGTTCATTCTTTCTTGCATTTTTTCCTTTCACTCACATCAGGAAAGTTTTTGTGATAAGAAAGGCAAATAATAGAGTATATAATCGCTAGTACTTTCTAGAATACACAAGTGGTTTTATATTTTGCATTTCGTGACAAAATATTACATGCAAATTAGGGAATGGAGTAACAAAAAGAGAGTCATGAGCACCTTACCAAGAAGGTACATACATATCAGTGTGACATGATATGAATGCGTTTGTGGAGGTATCAAGATGTCGGTGATTGTGACGTGGGAGGGAGGTAATGAGGTGAGAGTAATGTGGTGAGGTGGCAGGGCGATGTTGGAGGATTAATGAGGTTGCTTGGTGATGCTGGGATGCTAAGGTGATGGTGTTGTGTTGATGAGATGGCTTGGTGATGATGGTATTAACCCTGGACAGGCGTACCTGGGTGAAATTCACTCGGTGATATTGCAGCACTGTATTATACATGTAGTTTCTTTATCTCCAGAACATTCTCTCTCTCTCTCAGTAGCTCCATTGTGTGGTGAGACTCGGAGTTATGTGGGTGGGTGACGCTGAGCACCTTGGTCTTCATATAATGTTTACAATGGTCGGGTGATTTTCACCCACTTATGCCTATTGTGTATGTACTTTTTTTCACTTACGGTTTTATGATAAAAGAGGAGCTAGCAGCCTGTGTTTGTTAGGTTTTGAGGATGCAGGCATGGAGTACAAAATAAGGATAAAAAATTTTTTACTCATGTACGTATTTAGCTATCAACTCTCGAACTTTTTTTTTTTTTTTTTTCAAAAATTATCTCACAATGTTGTTTACACTGCTACCTTCCATTTAATATTCTTTAATCAGTGTGAACAAGAGAGGTTATTCCACATTCATTCCAAGTTTCATGAGTAAAATTTATTCATGTTCTAATCAATATATAATATTGATTAAAACATTCTTTTTTTTTTGTTCCAGGGCCCGATGAATAATGCCCAGGTATGCCTGTGGTGTTACTAAAAAAGACCTATGCCTATCCAGGGTTAAGATGGAGACATTGTGATTAGAGGTCTGTCTCTCCACCTGTCTACTGCCAGACGCCTTAATCCCGTAAGGGATGGCCACAAAAAAAATTACCTCCATGTTGCCCTGTCCCCCCCCCCCCTCCATTTCACTGCCCTGTCCACAGCTCACACATCCCTCTCTAATATACCTCTCCACTCCATCCCTTCACCTCATCCTTGGCCTCCCCCTCCCTCTCCCCTCTCCACCTCATACTAGTAATTGTTGTATGGCTTTGTGATGCAATGGTGATAGGGCGATTGTGGGATGAAGCTGAGGTGATACGATGACGATGGAGTTACAGAGTGAGAGTGGTAAGTTTTGAGGTATGACACGGTGATGAGGGATGGCTGAGTGTGATGAGGTAACAAACTGATAATGGCAATTATAGAGATGTTACAGTAATGTGTGCGTCGTGGAGTGCAAGAGTGTTGTGGAGTGGCAGTACGATGGTGGGGTGATATAGGAATAGTAGGCTGACAGCAAAATGGTAGGGTAAATGGGTGATACTATAGCATCAGGCTGATTGTACCGCATCATGGTGAGTGTGGGTTGACAGGGTGATCTCTGGATGACAGAGTGATGAAAGGGTAACAGAACGAATGTGGCAATGGTAATATGACAGGGTGATGCTGGGAGGATGATAAGGTGACAAGTCTATGGTGGGAAGCAAACGTACTAGGTTGTCAAGTTGAGAATATACCACCCGACGATGAAGAGATGACATGATATAGCTGGGGTTATATATGGTGAGTTGGTGTTGTGATGGTGTCGTAATAGGGTTATGGAATGGTGTAAAAGGGATAGCATGTTGTTTGTGAGGTAGCAGGGCGATAGTTCCTTTGACAGGGAATGAGTAGTAGTTTTTGAGGATGGTCGTGAGATAACAGAGTGAGGAGGGATAAGACGATGCTGGCAGGGTGATGATGGTAATGACAAGAGAATCATGGGAGTGACTGAGTCTTGGTGGAATAACATGGTTATGATGTGTTAACAAGGAGGAAGGATGTTAGCAGACAGTTCAGACGAGCAGAGATCATATAAATAACGATAGTAAAGAGACGAGGGACGAAGGGAATCAGGAAATCAGTAAGGGAAGAGATGTTCATGAAACGAAATTTCTTTGGTAAGACGAACTGTAAACGGCTGCCCGGTGAGAAAGTCAAAAGGAAACGTAATACTGTAACTGGCATGATGTTATAACGCTTGTAGTAAGGAGCTATTACTGGGAAATAGTTACGGCATGTTTACCTTATGATAATACAGACAGAGCCACAAACTATGTTGTTATCGCTGGACAGTATGTCTCTGGTTGAGGGACAACAACGTGACGTAATATAGGTCTCAGTAACTATCCGTTTCCTTTAGAGTTTCATGGCTTTATGACGCAAATATTAGAATACAGCTTGACTTTAGTAAATTTTGTTACTAGAGAGTGTTACCAGGTAGCGTGATGAATAAGCATGAAAGTTTAGATGATGAAGTCTGTGAAAGCCTTCAGCAGGGAGGAAAGGTTGCTGTTTCATATAGAAAAGATCATTAGAATGAAAGAAGTCACCAGTGAAGTAAAAAGTTGCTGCCTAACAGAATAATTGTGATCTGGACTATGTCGTATGGATGTCAAGCTTTGCTTTTATTGGAAGGACACAAATCATATTCTAGTTCATCGGAAATGCGTTACCTGGGAAGACCATGTCGCATGACAGGGAGACAAAGACAGGCTAATAAGGAAGTGATGTTGCGCTGTAATGTTGACACGAGAATGCTGGATAACATTAGGACAAACGCTTTTTAAGATGGTTTGGCCATGCCGAGAGAATGGAGAACGAGGGGCTGGCTAAGATAGTGTACAGACTGTGAATGAAGTGAAGGGGAAAGGACGAGGATGAGAGAGAGAGAGAGAGAGAGAGAGAGAGAGAGAGAGAGAGAGAGAGAGAGAACGGGACATGGGTATCTGCTAAAATATATTTAACATAGCAACACCAGTCTGCATTATATAAGATTGTTAGGTAAACATACATATTATTCCAGTGCAATATGCAGATTGATTTAACCATATACGAGTACACTGGTACAGACACAGACAAAACTATTTTTCTCTTTCTTCCGAGTGTAATATGAAATCTGGCGGATCATTCTGCATCCGATGCCACATCTACTTCTGATCACATGGTATTCCTGAGTAGATAGTGGTTTCAGTTTTATATGAAAGCACCACAGCTGAAGTGCCAAAACGCTGGAATTGTGACGTGAATCATGTATGAATCATATTAGCAGAGTTTTCCTTTTAGATAACGTGTGCTTTGTTGCTATCCGAATCTCAAGGCACATACCGAATCAAAGAGAGGCTATGAGGAGGTACAGTCGTGGCCATAAATAATCACCTATCCTCCTGTACCACGTGCCTCAGGCTGGCTCCTTTATGCTCATTAAGTCACACGGGAGTAAGAGGGGCTGAGAGTGAGGGGCCAGAGAGAGAAGAGAAGGTGGGCGGGGGGATGAGCAATGGTGCTTGGGTGGAGTGAAGAAGGGGAGGTAGGGGAGGGAGAATGAAATGCGAAGTTTTAGCCATATAATTTATTTTCATTCATTCAGGGCATCATATAAAGGATTTACTGTTTGATAGATAAAGTTGCATTACACCTTGTATAGCGGCGTCAGATAAACTTTAGATAGGTGGTGATATCAAGGACTGGCTCGTGAGAGAAGTATACTGATGTGACAGATCAAATATTAGTGCAGAGCCATCGAGACTGTGTGGGCCCAGATTATCAACATGTGGAAGCCAGAGAGAGGACACGGGCCCGCCTCCTCCAGCACACCAAGGTCGATTGGGAGCTGTTCAGACGAAACCAGCAAACCATCAATAACTTTCTTTCCCTGGTGCAACGAAGCCGGCAAGAGGTTTTTAAGGCATGAGGCCATTGGACTACTTACCAAGGCGTTCCTGGCTGCTTTGGCGTGACCAATGTCGGTATACATTGACAGATATATTTTGGAAGTTTGGGTAGGATTTTTTTTCATTTTCCCCCTAACAGATTATGAGAGATACCATTAGCATATCTACCCATGAGCATAAACATCAAATTCATTTACCTTTTCTGCACAGTTATTCTAAATAGCCTTTTCGTGTAGAGATGTCATTAAATAATTATTGAAATGACACGATGGTGACTATAGACAGAATGTATACCACAAGGGTGATCGTATTTACTGTGGACACAACCATGTCAGAAATTGCATATAATATTTAGTTCCAAAACTTAATTACATTAAGGATAAAGGACGTTTCTTACACAAACATTATGGAAGTCAATGCCATCCAGATTCCATTCTGCATCTGATGTCAAAATAAAAGGATAAACATAAAATAATATCTGGCTCCGCACTAATGTTTGACCTGTCACGTCAGTATATTTCTCTCACGAGCCAGTCCTTGATATCACCACCTATCTAAAGCGTGTTATCTGACGCCGCTATACAAGTTTTAATGCAGCAGTATCTACCGAATAGTAACTCGTTTATATGATGCCCTGAATGAAAGAAAATAGACAAATTATGGGGCCACAACTTCACATTTCATTCTCTCTCCCCTATCTACCCTTCCTCCCTTCCAACGCTCGTTCCCCCACCCACCTTCCCTTCTCTCTCTGGCCCCTCCCTCTCACCCCCTCTTACTCCAGTGTGACTTGCCTCGCATAAAGGAGCCAGTCTGAGGCACGGGGTACAAGAGGATAGGTGATGATTTATGGCCACAACTGTACAAGACCATGCAGGTAGTGACAGGTGTCATGCCAGCGTTGTATTTTTCTAACACAAGGACGAAAGAACGAAGCGCAAGAACCCCTCAAGACTGCTCCCTCAAAAAAAAAAAAAAAAAAAAAAATGTAATAGGGAGGAAGATTCAGATTCGTTCATTTCCTGATACCTGGACACACTGCATTAAAAAGGCTGAAGGTCATAGGAAGTAGGAAATACACGCAAAGGAAGTCAGTTCCAGAGCTGACCTGTTGCATACATGAATCAATGGAAGTAACAGTTAACTCTTGCATAAAAGGGTAAGATAGAAAAGCACTGAGAGTTTGCTGCTAGCCGGTACTACGTGCCAATCGTAGAGGTGGAGGGATGCAAGCAGACAGCTCAGAGGAACAGTGACTACTGAAGTAGCGATAGAAGAGAAATACAGATGCACCAGTGAGGTTGAAAGGATGCAGTAAGATGAGGAAAAGTGATGAACTAATGAAGCCTTAGACTTCACTTGATAAAGAGCTGCATGTGGGGAGCCTCAACACACATGAGGTTTGTACTGTACAAGTGTGGGAATATAATAATCCATGTATGAAGTCAACAACTGTGCAGGGGTAAAGAAGGCACGGAGTCAGGTTAGCACATATAATATTTTGGAAACAGATTTTACAAAAAGTAATATGATTTTTCGAAGATAAATCCCAAAGGAATGAAGCTCCAAGTAAGTTTAAAGATGATGCAAGATCGAGTTGGATATTGTCAAAAAATAATTAAAGAATTGTCCTGAGGTAGATTATGATGGGTCATAAAATGTAATCACTGAGTTTGTGATGCATAAAAAACATTAAAGATTACTTTTACCCAAATCAGAAATATGAGCCAAGTCAAACATTTGGTGTGCCGTTGCTTAATCCCATGTTTGTTTAAAAAACTGCAGAGATAGATGCTGCGAGAAGCAGGTGGAATGACGAAGGTTGGAGTCATCAGCATACAAGCAAATTGGGTTCCATGTACTAGTTCAATTTGAGGTTTGAACTGGAGCAAAAGTACTTGTCCAAATGAGAGCTGTTTCTGAACAGCTATCACTACAGCCACGACCACCACCACAACAACAACCACAATCACGACAGCTTCCACCAAAATTATCACCACAGCTGTCACGAATTCGCTCAATTGTGTATATATAAAAATTCAAGACATTGTAGTGTGGTGAGAAAACCACAAACTCTAGTGGAATTCCCACTGGGCATCACTCAGTTCAATAGTCCTTGTATGCACTTCGATTGGGATGGTTTTCAGAACATTTGTCACTGTTTCCTAAGTGACCATTCTTATGCACGGCATTAGTGCTTTCACTGAGTGATTTTATTGCGTGTGAATATCGTTCGCCCTCTCTCCATTGACCGTAGAAGTTAGGCCACTCCTACTTCCAGCGAACACGACCAGCTCGTACCCCCCTTCCCAGTTTGAACTTAGTCAGTTTTGGACCGCCTCCAGGGAAGGATCGTTTGTGCCCAATGTAGAGAGCAGTGTCTCTGTTGTGCAGCGATTTCCTGGATCTCCACCTAGACAGTGATCGGCGAAGTGAGCTTAGCAGAGAATAGCAGCATTTGGTGTTCGACACGGAGACGCCCAGTCTTTCGTAGTTTCAGCTCCATTCCCTCCACTGACCAGTATTTCCGTTTGTTTTTTCTAGGCTTAAGTCTGATTAGCTTTTGAATGAGCGAGTAAGTATATTTCCTTTGTTATTTGAATTCATGAGTCCCTCTGTGACCGTGAATTCCCCTTTTGAATTCATTTTGAGATTCATATGACGTAAATTTATTTTATTGTAATAAATAAATTTACAGTTCTTATCTTTGAGCTTAATGTAATTAGAATCGTGTTTTATTTCTCCACATTAAGCTTACTTCAGTTTGCCGCTCCTAGTTTGCACAAACTCCTTACATTGTTCATAACTGGTATTTAGGCCAGTTCTTTTGTATTAAACTTAAATCCGTTGTGCCAGCCAGGAGTTAAGCACCGGCAAGAACCTGTCCATTATTATTAGTATTAATTATTGATTGTCAGCGGTGGAGTCACTTTCTGAAGAGGCTAACAGTACTAACAAACAGCACTCGTGAGTGATTAGTCTCTGCTGTGTACTGTTGAAAAGTTTATAAATTTTCGTCCTTAGAGAATCGACGAAGTAAGCAGGCATAAAGTAAAACTTACTACTTGATTTTCACAATTTCATTGTCTTGACTTTCGAGTAATATTTAGCAATTTTTAATTCTTAAATTCACATCCCCCCGTGACAACAGCTACCATCCTGCTCATCATCATCATTATGACAGCTACCACCACCATCATCTTCATAGCCACCACCATCACCACAGCTACCATCACCACAACTGCCATCACCACCACCAAAATCATTACAGCTACCACCACCACCACCATCATTACAGCTACCACCACCATCATTACAGTTACCACCACCACAACAACAACAACAACCACGACCATCACAACTACCACCACCATCTTAGCTACCACAACCAACAACAACAACAACACCATCGCAGCTATCACCACCCCTACCACCACAGCTAACACCTTTTTCTGCTCAATAAAATCGTCTGTCCATAACATTAATGAAGTAACAGACATTGAAATGTACAGTCAGGGAAAGGTCCGCATTACCCACTTTTCGGAGCATTGGTGGTCGACGAATAGTCACGAAGCAGCAGCCAGACCCCACATGTCTGGTAACTGTGAGTGGGAGGGAGGGTGGCCGGGGGTGGGAGAGTTTGGAGAGTTGCTCACTTCACAGTATCAATAGTCAATGATAATGCGTCCGAAGTATTCTGAAAGTGCAAAAGCGGTATGTTGTTTGGTTGGCATCACACTGCTCTTTGAGTCTGTCTACATTACTTAGTATAAAATACATATTTACTGTCAAAGGTATTTTTCTTTGCCTTCGTTTTGTAATGTTCGATAGGAATGATAGTTACAGTGACTGTTCTTATAATTTGGACTTCCCATGTCATCCAGATCTTTAGGATAATGAAAAATCTGTTAATCGCTCATTTAGATGTTTTTATTTTTATTACACACTACCCTAGACTAAGTTCGAGATGAGTAATATCAGAATAACACTGGAAATGTTTACAGGATCATGTTTATAGTGGGATGACAGAGAATTAATAATTAAACAAATTTATAAGAATTTGCATGCATTTATATATATAGATATATATATATATATATATATATATATATATATAATATAATATAGTGGCTTTGTTTTCGAGTCAACATAAAATATAAATATATGTTATACCATTATGAATATCTCCTGGGGAAACGTCTCATGTTAAAGTCGGGAGAGAATGAATGCATTCAAATCAATGTCCGAACCGAGCGAACTTCAGTACCTATCCTCCCAACACTATCTCTAGTGACATCAACGTAATTTTTTAAAATAAAATGCTAGCTTCATATTGTCAACTATCCTTACTAAATTAACTCAAACACACCGTCAAAGTTATATATTGCAGACTAACACTTGATTCCCAATCTATCATCAAACCTTCCTCTGCCCCCAGTCCCCCGCCTCCCCCTCCTTCACATTCACAGCTGCCAGACACTTGAGGTCTGGCTGCCGCTTCACATTCACCCGTCTCTCACCAGTGCCTCAAGAGGTGGGTAATGCGGAACTTTCCCTGACTGTACATGTACACCCGCGAACCAAAGTTTCGGTACCCCCCCTCGATGGAAGGAAGTGGAAGTCAGGGTTAGAGAGAGGGCAGGTGAACGGACAACCGTGAGTGGTACTTTGGAACTGAGCTACGAGGCGAATAGTGAGAAACTTAATGACACTGGATTCGAAACATGTCCATGCTATTCACCTGCAAAACATTATGCGTTCGTAACATACATACTGTAACATATAACATAGACTACTATGTTATCATGGTGTCCTGTGATACTGACCCATCTGTTTCGGATCCTCATCACACAAATAAAGCACCGAGCCAGTTGTATATAAGTTGCAACTTGTCATTATAACTGCAGTCATAATTTTTGTGAATGGTATCCCTGGATTGTCTATAGCTATAATATAGAATGATTGGGAATTTAATGTTGATTCTCACAGTAGTTGTGCGGATGATTATATATGTGGCAATTATTTTATGTGGACGACTAAACCACATTGTGATGGACAGCGGAGAGCATTCGCCAATAATTTACTATAACCAGATGAATTTAGACGCAAATAACACAAAATATTATGAGACAACGAAGACACAGCTGTGGTATCCTGCTTCGCCTTGTTATCAAGGCCTTAACTGGGGCTTCACCTCATACGTGCATTATTTTCCTTCAGTCTCTGCCTCTTTTATTACTCTTACTTCCCGGTATCCTCTTACTGCGAGTCGTCATATTCCTTGGAGGGTTTCTTGTCGTCCGGTCCTATAACCCCTACTGTATTACATTATTCCTCGCATCATCACTCCCAGACAAACAACGTTAGCCCAAGACTGCTGAATCTGTTAATACCATTATTGCTACTGCCACTACTACTGTAATCCCCCTTTTCCTATTGTGTCTAATTTCCCTCACAGTACGACTACTGCTACTCCTATTACTACTCCGCTATAAATCTGTATAATAATAAATATGATTGTCCTTATGTCTGTGTATCTGTTAATCATAATTATTGTCCCTGTCCCACCGTCGACAACTCGTCACTGACCCGGCACCGCTACTCCAGTTGCACCCCACCCCCCCTCTCTCCCACCCGCCATGAGCTCTGTTCCTCCCCCACTCCGAACCATTTTACCCCTCACCACCTTCTTGGGCCACCAGGCCTGTTGTTCACCTTTTACCGGTGAATATACGTGTCATGCATTAATAAGAATAATTATAAAATTGACAGCAACAACATACATCTGCAGTATTCCGAACATTACATAATTATAAAAGTCGCAGACCCAAACGTGCCTATATTACGGAGCTCTGATATATTAACCACAGAACCGACCACAGACCGTTCCTATCATTGCCACTGGACCTTACCTGTAGCACTTCACCATAGTAATACAGCCCACTGAAGTCCTTTGTGGGATCACTGCACATGTTTAGGAAAAATAACAGCGCACAACATGCCTACAACCCACTGAAATACACCTGTGACGTTTCACTGACATCCATTAAATTGCCTAGAAGTTAGCGGACAAACAAACACACGGCTGGACATAGACTGAGGCCGAATGTCTCTCATCGGTATATGACAACCTGACAAAACTATTACGATCCTGCTTTGTAGGTGTCATCATAGTTATAATAATAATAATAATAATAATAATCGTAGTAGTAGTTGTAGCAGTAGTAGTAGTAGTAGTAGTAGTAATAGTAGTAGTAGTAGTAGTAGTAGTAGTAATAGTAGTAGTAGTAGTAGTAGTAGTAGTAGTAGTAGTAGTAATAGTAGTAGTAGTAGTAGTAGTAGTAATAGTAGTAGTAGTAGTAGTAGTAGTAGTAATAGTAGTAGTAGTAGTAGTAATAGTAGTAGTAGTAGTAGTACTAGTAGTAGTAGTAGTAATCACATGTTAATATCCATTATACAGAGGAGGACAAACATCATAATCTCCCTGATAAAACAAATGAAAACAGCTGTGACATATAAAACCAAACAGTGCCATAATATGCTGTAATGGTAGGGTTATAGTAATACTAAATTAATGTTTGACCGCAACCCAACCTTCTGTCATGGCAAACAGATTCTGCATTGCGTCGACAAATGCTACTCAGTGTGTGTCCTTCTCAGTATCGTGCCTAATAACATGTGATTAATTATTATTATTGTTATTATTATTACTATTAATATTATTATTATTATTATTATTATTACTGTGATGACACCTGCAATGCAGGCTCACAAGAGTTTTGTCAGGTTGTTACATACCGATGCGAGACATTCTGCTTCTGTCTGTCTGTGTCCAGTCGTTTGTTTGTTTGTCCAGTAACTCCTCCTAGGCTATTTGATGGATGTCAGTGAAACATCATATGCTTATTTTAGTGGTTTGTAGGCATGTTGTGCACTGTTATTTTTCCCAAACACGTGTAGCGATCTCACAGAGGACTACAGTGGGTTGTATTACCATGGTGAAGTGCTATAGGGAAGGTGCAGTGGTAATGATAAGCACGGTCTGTGGTCGGTTTTGTGGTTAATATATCAGTGCTCCGTAATATAAGCACGTTTGGGTCTGCAGTTATTAAGTGTAATGTTAGGAACACTACAGTACACATCTACGATGTTGTTGTTATTATTATATAATTATCGCCTACCTTTAGAAGGCGGAGCGGTCATGTTTTTAACTGCATCTGTGTGTGTGTGTGTGTGTGTGTGTGTGTGTGTGTGTGTTCCTACTATATCTCATGAACGGCTTGAGCTATCAACATGAAGCCTTCAGCGTATCAAGATATGGCCAAAATCTTGGAGGAGTTCGAAAATGGCAACTCGGAGTCAGAGTCAAGGTCACCAAACTAACTGCTAAAGGTCAACTAGTTTTTATTGCCTGCCTTTAGCACCATTAAATCTCATGAATGGCTTGAGCTATCAACAATAAACCTTCATGGCATCAAAATATGGCCTAAAGCTTGGACTTGGCAAACAGAATATTTTAGAGGGCGATTACCGTTTAGCTCTCAAATGCCTTGTTTTTTATAATTAATGCATGCCACGTATATTCACCGGTAAAGGGTAAACAACAGGCCTTCTGGCCCAAGGATGAGGTGAATGGTAATGTGGTGTCGGAGTGGGGGAGGAGTAGAATCCATGGTGGGTGGGAACTGGAGTGGTGGTGTTGGGTCAGTGACGAGTTGTCGACGGTGGGACAGGGACAATAATTATGATTAACAGATACACAGACATAAGGACAATCATATTTATTATTATACAGATTTATAGTGGAGTAGTAATAGGAGTAGCAGTAGTAGTATTGTGAGGGAAATTAGACACAATAGGAAAAGGGGGATTACAGTAGTAGTGGCAGTGGCAATAATGGTATTAACAGATTCAGCAGTCTTGGGCTAACGTTGTTTGTCTGGGAGTGATGATGCGAGGAATAATGTAATACAGTAGGGGTTATAGGACCGGACGACAAGAAACCCTCCAAGGAATATGACGACTCGCAGTAAGAGGATACCGGGAAGTAAGAGTAATAAAAGAGGCAGAGACTGAAGGAAAATAATGCACGTATGAGGTGAAGCCCCAGTTAAGGCCTTGATAACAAGGCGGAGCAGGATACCACAGCTGTGTCTTCGTTGTCTCACAATATTTTGTGTTATTTGCGTCTAATTTCATCTGGTTATAGTAAATTATTGGCGAATGCTCTCCGCTGTCCATCACAATGTGGTTTAGTCGTCCACATAAAATAATTGCCACATATATAACCATCCGCACAACTACTGTGAGAATCAACATTAAATTCACAATCATTCTATATTATAGCTATAGACAATCCAGGGATACCATTCACAAAAATTATGACTGCAGTTATAATGACAAGTTGCAACTTATATACAACTGGCTCGGTGCTTTATTTGTGTGATGAGGATCCGAAACAGATGGGTCAGTATCACAGGACACCATGATAACATAGTAGTCTATGTTATATGTTACAGTATGTATGTTACGAACGCATAATGTTTTGCAGGTGAATAGCATGGACATGTTTCGAATCCAGTGTCATTAAGTTTCTCACTATTCGCCTCGTAGCTCAGTTCCAAAGTACCACTCACGGTTGTCCGTTCACCTGCCCTCTCTCTAACCCTGACTTCCACTTCCTTCCACCGAGGGGGGTACCGAAACTTTGGTTCGCGGGTGTACAGTGCACACCCGCGGCCACCGTCTTCGATACCCTCTGCGTCCCTCCTGTCTCTTTCCGTGCTGCTGGTTAAATTAGGTAGGAGGGGATTGATGGGGTGAGGGGAGAGGAGAGAAGAGACAGTGTGATTGGGGGTAGGGGGAGCGTGGCAGACCTGGCGACCGGAGAGTAGTGGAGGGAAGGAAGTGGAGAAGGGGGATGCTTGAAAGAGGGGATCATTAATTTGGCTGTCATACATTTCATTTAGAGCTTAGTATATTGATTACCACTTGGCGGGTAATGCCACAATAGGTCAGTGACATACGGTTTTAGATAACTGGTGATTGTAAGTGATGATTGTCAAGATCAGTCATTATTCGTCGTTATAATGAGGTTGGGTTTCTTGCACCCTCACCCCCACACACTTGCAGCCCATATACAGTCCTGCCACAACAACCCTGCATTAAATACTGTACAGTACTATTCTCTGTAAATTTGGCAATTCTTCTGGCATTTTCTTTACTGGTAATAACCCCAGAGTTGCCATATCATATATAATTTTTATGAACACGGGTTTTGTAAAGTGAAGCCTTCAATTCATGTGTCAGTTTTTATCCAAACAGTGAATATAGGTATGCTACATTTATATCGTTTTTCCTGACAATCGTTGCATTAAAATTTGAACATTCCTCTACGTATGTATAACAGAGGGTTGAGGAAGCATGTTCATTGAGATGCATGGCCTCGGGGTGGTTGCCCCCCCCCCTCCCCCGTACATTGTCTGCCACTCGTTTGACTAATTGTCATTGACAGTTCGGTTGTTCGATGGTTTCTTTCATAATTATTCCTCAGTTAGAAATGTCTGACATATTTACTAGTTTGCTCTCGTACTTATAGATCACCTCTCTCCTTTCCTCTCCTCTCCACCCAACCCATCACTAGTCTCCCACCCCTTTTACCTTGTCCCATGGAAAGTGGCAGCAGGAACGCAGAGGGTATCGAAGAGGGTGGAACATTTTTTTTTTTTTTTGGCCGCGGGTGTTCTCTCTCTCTCTCTCTCTCTCTCTCCCTCTCTCTCTCTCTCTCTCTCTCTCTCTCTCTCTCTCTCCTGAGAGAAATGCCCCGCCTCCTCTTCCACGTGCGCCAATCGTAACACCAATGGAATCAGCTATTAGGATTCGAAACATCCATTCAGATAATTTCAATCGATACATTATATAAACTGGCCCATCTGGGACCCAATTGCAGCCATCCTGCCAAGTTTCACCAAAATCCTTTTTCCCGTTTTTGCTTCACTACACCCACACCCACACACACAAAACCACACAGACACACAGTATTATAGTAGATTAACCCATTCACTATTAAAGATTCTTCTACAGAAAATGAAAAAAATCACATGGTGGCCTGGTTAAAGTGACAAAGGCATCATCAAGTAAGTTTAAACAGATCTTGCAGCTGAGTTTGAAAATGGACCAGGCCACGGCTCTCACACTGTTGTAATGATCAGCATCTTCAGTGCGATGACTTTCTTTTAATTCTGGCCATCTACAAACCATAATATTCACATATATATATATATATATATATATATATATATATATATATATATATATATATATATATATATATATATACATATATATATATATATATATATATATATATATATATATATATATATATATATATATATATATATATATATATATATATGTCACGAATCAATTCGCGACATTTCTCTTTTGTGAGAAGCCACGAACTATTAGTGGAAAACTCACTGTTTATCGTTCAGTTAACTGCTCATTCGGACGGAAGCTTTGTCAAATCAATTTTTCAGTGTCATACGTTATCGTCTTTGCGTGAGACATTAGCGCTTCCGCTGAGCGATTTGTTTTGGGCGCGTTTCGCTCACTCGACCGTTAAAAAATGCGGCCTACTGCTCCGCTTTTCTTTCCCACGACTTACTGAGTCCAGTTGTTGCTCTGACGGAGAGAGGTCCTGTGCCAGAAGTGTGAGAGGTCAGCTAGCACCCAAGCTCCACTAGTGCAGTCGCCCAGTGCTCCCACCCTTGGTGATACAAAGCATTCATCGACTAGTATTTCTTTTTTGTATTTTCTTAGACTTAAGAGTTTAATTCAGGTGTTTTTCTTAGGCGTAAGGATTTAGCTCTTGTGTGAGTGAGTGAGTGCGATCTCATTAAATTGGTTTGAAATGTAACGTTAAATTTATTTTTGTAATCAATAAATTTAACAGTTCTTTTTTATTGAGCTTAATGCAATGTAAACTCTTGTTTCATTTCTCCGCAGTTAAGCTTATTCCTCTTATAGCTCCTAGCTTGCATAAACGTTTGCCTCTCATAACTGGTACTTAGGCCAGTTTTGTTTGTTTAAGCTTAAAATCCGTTGTGCCACCTAGGAGTTAAGCATCAGCAAGAACCTGATGTTAGTATTAGTTATTTATTGTCAGGGGTGAAGTAACTTTCTCCAGAGGCTAACAGTACAGTAACAGCAATTGAGTAATTAGTCTCTGCTGTGTACTGTTGAGAAAGTTTATAAATTCTCGTTCTTAGAATCGTGCGAAGAAGCAGCGTAAAGTAATCATTGCTTGATGTAGCAAGACAATCATTGTCCTTGCTCTTCAATATTATTGAATATTATTATCAATTAAATAATATTTAGCATTTATTTTAAAAACCCAGTGATATTCCTAAAAACCCCGTGACAATATATATATATATATATATATATATATATATATATATATATATATATATATATATATATATATATATATATATATATATATATATATATATATATATACTGTATAGACCATTTTAATAACATTTCATGGTCTCTGTATTGTCACTGAAAATTCAAATTCTATGATAAATTCAACCCCTCCTGGTCCTTCCCAAGCCCCTACCTACTTCCTGGTGATACAAGGTATCGTAAACTTAGGGTTAACACTTTCTGCAGATTCTGCAAGTACTGTACCATCGCCTCTTGTATGTTGAGTTCCTGTTCCTTTAGGCCCTGATATATTTTCTGTTATGAATCCTTTAAACTCAGTAACGTATTTCCTTGTTTTCTTTTTCCTTCAAGAAGACTTTCTTAGTCAAATGGGGAAGGATCCCTAATAGTGAAAGGGTTGCATTTGGACTAAATGTAATCCATCTCATTCGGAATTCTCTCCTGAGTCTAATAGAGTCGTTTGGATGTAGATCATATAAAGAAAAATACGTCACCGAATTGAAAGGTTTGATTGATATAAGAAATCTGAGCCTTTTCTTGCCCAGAATCCTTTATGATTCAACAGTTCAAATAAAACTTCGACCAGATCTTTAAATCACATATTATATGCTTGTTTTATTTAAAACAGGGTAAGCATACATGTTTCATTGTTTGATAATAAACTAAATATCGCGGCACTTAAATTGCTGGTTAATTGTTCGTAGTAGTGGCGTATTATATCGGAAATAAGTAACGCGAAAGCTAAACACCATAAACAAAGATTTACCTATATCTCCATACCTAGGCTTTTCCCTCCTTGGGGGGGAAGGGACCACTCCTCACCGCACCACACCGCACGAGGGCCAACTGGGCATTGCAATTCAGCGACATCTGCAGCAGGGCCTGACAGCAGAGCTGGTTTACCCCTGCCACATCATACTGGACCCATCCCCTTCTCTGCACCTGACACGACCAGTTTATAGTAGTGGTCTCTAAGAAAAAAATCCTAGCATAAAAAAATTGTAGGCATTATTCAATGCTGGAATAGTAAAATTATAGCTGCTCTGGAGCTGTGTGATGTGGCCCCTCAGCTTGTTCACGATATGTGTGATGAGGAAGGTAGATGTAAGGGTATTGAGGAGCAGCGGAGGTTTAAGGGATGCACGGAGATGGAGAGACCTAGAAGTTCTTCAGTACGCAAGGTGCATAAATGGAAAGGCATATATTAAATTCGATGTCTTGAAAGCACAGGCACTACCATCGGAAAAACGTAAGGAATAACTGAAAACCATTCATAAACAGTTCAGCTGAACAACATTAGTCCAAGCTGGGACCTTGCTTTAAAAACATAAAGAAATGGGTGAACTTAAAGCAAACACAAAACAAGGTCCGAGAAATACCAAAATGAACAAAGACCATTAATATGGATCAGTTACACTAACAAACAAAAGTCCCGTTAATCAAGAGCATCTCGAAAACTGAAAGGCATACACATATACAGTAGCTTCAGCACAGGATCCATCTCTTACATGCAACGTCGTTAAACCATTCTCACCATAAACATCTCATCACTGCACAGAAAGCCTCAGTACATCTCATTTCTCTGCCCCACACTACATTTTATAAACATAAGGAAAAATTCTTAGCCACCTTAGCCTTCCAGTAACCACTAGTCAAACATCACCAATCATCCCTGAGAAACTGCCCTTCTAGAATTACTGCTCTTCTTGAGTAACCCCGATCTGTCTGGTCAAGTAGACCCATCAAAACCGTACTACTGTACACTTGGCCAGACTGTATGCCTCACCTTTGCCAGCTTTAGTATCAACACAGAATTTAACTTACAGTCAGTCCACTATTATCTCATTGCAAAGGAGCCACACACACGGCAACACATTTACTACATATACCCCACATTCAGAATACAGAATGTCCCTTCAACTGACCCTCAAAAAAATGTCTGCAACAGTTTAGCTGCAAGGGGCTGATTTCCTGCAGTCCACTGGAAGTAAGTCGAAATGAGCCATTAACCTATCCCCACCAACACAATTACCACCACCACACAACCACCACCACCATCACCACAGTCAACAACAGCAACCACAGCAGCAAAAGTGATTAAAACTGAAGAGCTGAAAATATTTTTAGAGACAAAAATATTATTACACCCTCGCCAGCATCGCAAGCGCGGTAGTTATGTCGTACTCAATGTGCGCGCACGAGTGCTTACGTGTGTGTGTGTGTGTGTGTGTGTGTGTGTGTGTGTGTGTTCTTACCTAATTGTTCTTACCTAATTGTATCTTTACAGGAATGAGTCAAACTCGTACTGTCCCGTGTCTTAAACCATATTTATCGTACATTTCCTTAAATGTGTGAATTGTTTTGGCACACACTATTTCATTCGGTAGCGCATTCCACTGATCAATTGCTCTATTTGGGAAACTAAATTTCCTGACGTCTTTATCATCTCTCTTTTTATGCAGTTTTTTGCAGTGTCCTCTTGCTGATGCTTCCCCATACGTTAAGTAGTCATTTATGTCAATTTACTTCTTCCCTGATATGCATTTATATAGCATAATCATGTCACCTCTTTTCCTTCTCTCCTGTAGTGTTGGTAGATTCAGTTTATTTAGTCTTTCTTCGTAGCTTAGATTCCTTAAGCTTGGTACCCATCTTCTAGCGGCCCTTTGAACTCTTTCAATCTTGTCTATGTGTTTTTTGAGATGAGGACTCCAGACTACTGATGCTTATTCCAGGGTTGGTCTGATGAATGATGTTATTATCTTTCTTAGCATGTCTTCATTTACGTATGTAAACGCTATTCTCATATTTGCAAGCAGTGTATACATGTTCCGTACCTTCTCTCTGATGTGGTCAGCCGGAGATAGTCTGTTATTGACAATCACACCTAGGTCCTTCTCTCTTTCTGATGTGTGTAGGGTTTTATTTCCTAATGTATAATCTCAATCAGGTCTTTTTTCACTTTTACCAAACTTGATTACATGACACTTGTCCACATTGAATTCCATTTGCCATGTATTACTTCATTCATGAAGTTTATTTAATTCTTCTTGTAGCTCTTTACAAGAGTCTGTGTTAGTTATTATCCTTTGCATTTTTGCATCATCAGCAAACATATTTAGATAGCTTTCATTTCCAGTGTTACTGTCTATATCATTTATATACACTAAAAACATGATTGCTGCCAGCACTGAGCCCTGTGGTACTCCACTAGTTACTTCTTTCCATGATGAGTAATTTCCCCTTAGTACTGTTCTCAATTTTCTTTTCATGAGAAAATCTTGCATCCAACAATACAGTTTGCCTCGAATTCCTCCTTGATGGTACAGTTTCCATAAAAGTCTTTGGTATGGTTCTGTGTCAAATGCTTTCTTGAAATCCAAATATATACTGTCCGCCCATCCTTCTCTTTCCTGTAATGTGTCTGTTACTCTGTCATTGTAGCTCAACAGATTAGTAACACATGATTTTCCTTTTCTGAAACCAAACTATCTTTCTGGTATCATACTGTGTTCTTCTAGGTGATTTACCCAAGCTTTTCTTATAAGCTTTTCTAATACCTTGCTTACAACACTGGTTAGTGATGCTGGTCGGTAGTTAAGTGGATTTTGTCTATTCCCTTTCTTGAATAAGGGAACAATGTTTGCTTTCTTCCAAATATCAGGTAGTTTACCTTGACTCAAGGATTTCACTAAAATTAAAAATAATGGTTTACTTAACTCCTTTGCACATTCACGTATCACCCAACATGAAATTTCATCAGGACCATTTGCTTTTCCTTTGTTTAATTTACTTAGCTCCTCCTGTATTTCTTTTTCTGATGTTTGTATATCTGGTAATATGTGTGGGCATGCATGTTCCACATAATCCCTCTCAAAATTTTTTTCCTCTGTAAAAACTGATTGGAAATTCTTGTTTAGTGCTTCACAAATATCCTTCTCTTGTGTATAGATGATTCCATCGTCCGTAATGGACTGTATTTTATCTTTTACTTTGGTTTTGCTTCTAATGTAGCTGTAAAATAGCTTTGGTTGATCACTACTTTTATTTATGATATCCTCCTCAAACTGTTTTTGTGCTTCCCTCCTTATTCTTGTATAATCGTTTCTTCCCTATTGTTTCTTCTGTATCTATTCCACAACAAATCTCTTTTTTCTTTTGATTTTTTACATTCTGTATTGAACTATTTCTTTCTTTTCTTTTCTGCTTCTTTGTGCTGTGGGATGTACTTCTGGACTCCTATTTCATAAAGTTCACAGAATTTTTCAAATATAGTATTTAAATCTTGTCTTCTAAGCTCCTGCAATCCTGAAATTGCAATTTAGTGCTGCATGGTCGCTTTTGCCGAATAGAGGGTGATATATTAAATTGTTAACATCGTTTTCTTGCCTAGTAAATATGAGATCTAGCATTGAGGGCACATCGAGTCCTCTTTTTCTGGTGCTTTCCCTTACATGTTACGTTAGGAAAAATTCTTGCACGAGATCCGGGAGCTTTTGGTCCCAACAGCTTTCTTGGCTTATATCTAGAGTATTCCAATTGATATTTGTATTAAAATCTCCAGTTAGTATAATTCTTTTCGATTTCTCCTCCATTTTATGTAGTAATGCTCTTAAATTCTGAATTGTACTCTCCGCCAGGTCCTCATATTCGTCTCTTTCCCATGTGTTTGATCTGGGTGGCATGTACAAATTGACTACAATTACTTTCCCTTCAGATGTATTTACCTCTACTGCAATCATTTCTACTTGTGAGGGTATATCTAATTCTATTTCTTTGACTTTTAGATTTTTCTTAGTTAATATTATAATTCCTCCTCTTTTTTTTTAAGTTCCTATCTCTTCCCCAAATATTATATTCCTCCAAGTTTAAGATATCATTCGATATCCTTGATGTTAATTTTGTTTCAGTTAGGCATATTATATGTGGTTCATTTTCTCTGACAATCATTCATCTCTAATAATTTAGAAACCATTCCATCCACATCTGAGTACGTCAACTTAATCAACTTGTTTATATACTTGTCATGATTTGGTTCTACTACCTTCCTCTTTTTTATTCCCTCCTGTTTATGTACCACTTTCGTACCTGCAATCCAATTACTTTGTAAAAAAATGTATTCTTCTCTTCCTCTGATCTTCCCTCATTTTTTGTTTTTGCTTCCTCCCTCTTCTCTTTCAGTAATTCCAGTTCCTCTTGTGTTAGGCATCTTTTTATCCATACATTTTTTAACTCTTATTCCATAAGATTCTTTGCATTTTTTAGTATCTCTTCCATGTGTTTAGACTCTGGAAGGTTACCTTTAGGGGTCTGCACTTGCTTTTTTCGTATTTCCCTAACCTTTTGTGTTCCTCTATGTCTTTACTACAGATTTCCTCTGATACTTCTTTCAAAATGCCCATTACATTTGCCATCTCCTTTTTGTCTCTTAAGATCTTGTTTTTTTACTTCTTCCTCTTCTATACCAGTGATTACTATAGATTTCTTAATATCTACAGAATCCCTGACTACCTTAGGATTGTTCTGGATTATTCTTTTCACTTCCTTTTTAATGCTTTTTTCTTCCACCCTTGTTTCCAAGTCTTTCTTTGCTTTCACCATTTCAGCATAAGTGGTTTCCACATCATTTTTGTAGCTTTGCACACCTTCATTCATCTGTAGCATCTTCTCAATATCACTGCTCTGATCTACCAGACTGCTTACTTGCCTAATTCTTTCTGTATCATTTTTGAACTCTTCCATAATAACCTCGTGGTTGACTGCTGTACTTGCCATTTCACTAATTTTCCTCCTAAGTTTACCCTATTCAACTGTTAGCTTATCTATGGTTGTGTCTTTCTTGTTGACTTCCTCTCCTAATTTTTGTATTTCTTCCGTTTGCAAGTGCATCTGTTTCTTGATTTCATCAATCTCATTTCGAAAAGCCGTCTCTACCCTGTGTACTCGTTCGACCGGTTTGTTGTGAGTCTCCATTTCAACCAGTTCTTGGTAGAAATCATCACCTTGCTTTCTACCTTTATCACTTTTCTTTTCCAAATTTGCTTTATTAAGAAGAGGAGCAGTCAAGGGAGATTTTTAAAAATATGTGAAAAGCGTTTAGTGGATATAATGATAAACGTGATTCATAATAGCTGTGAAGAAAGGAATTCTGATGACAATAGGGTGTAAGAGAATGTGCTTAGATGGTATGGTCGTATGGCGAGAACGGGGACAAATGTGGTAATGAAAATGGCGCATGTGAGTGTGCCTGAAGGTGGAAGGCGTGGTTGGCGGAGAAAAGGGTGAAGAGAGAATGGCAAATCAGTGTGTGAGAAATCGAGGTATGGAGGTTAACGACGCTTGGCAGCTGACAGGGGATCGAGTTGGCTTGATGAACTATGTATTGCAGAGATTATTAAAAGGGTTTGATGCCCCTTCTTTCACTTGATAGTGATCGGATTAGCTATCGGAAAGCCAACATACAAAGCATCTAGAGAGAAAAATACCCCTACTTCAGAATAAGAAAAATTACGGGATTATGCCTTTGAGGTGGATTCAGGATTACCTGAGCCTCACTGCTGTATGGATAAGTGTGCGACCCATTTCTTCAGCCTTGAGTGGAAAACATTAGATAATGATGGTTCACGATGACAACAATGATGATGATGATGATGATGATGATGATGATGATGATGATTATGATTATTATTACTATTATTATTATTATTATGATGATGATGATGATGATGATGATTATTATGATTATTATTACTATTATTATTATTATTATTATTATTATTATGATGATGATGATGATGATTATTATTATTATTATTATTATTATACCCAGAACCGGACAAAGGACTTGGTAATAGGTACATGGAATATAAGAGGAGCGAATGATGAGGTGAAAGAGAGAGAGATTGTCCAGGTGCTTTTGGGTGCGAAAGTGGATGTATGTGGAATAAATGAAACAAAATGGAGAGGAGAAAGTGTGAGAGAATGGGAGTAGGGATGGGGTATATGTGCAAGAGTAGGTGAGAATGAGAGGGCAAAGGAAGGAGTATGTATAGTTGTGAGTAAAAGATGGAAGAAGAGCATGAGACAGTATGGATCAGTTGGGTCAAGGATTGTGTGGGTAAAGTTGAAAGTTCGAATACAAATGTGGGCGATTGTGTGTGTGTATGCGCCAACGCAAGATCGTGCTAGAAGAGTCAGAGAAGAGTTCTGGACAAATGTGGAAGTGTGCATGGAAAAGTTTGGAAGGAATGAGAGAGTGTTTTTGATCGGTGATATGAATGGTAAAGTTGGGAATGTGAAGGTGGATGGAATAGTTGGTGAGTGGGGTGTGCCTGCTGAGATAGATGAGAATGGGAGTGCGTTAGTGGAAATTTGTGCTGGGAGGGAGTTGGTGATAGCCAATACCCTCTTCAGGCATTAAATGATCCACAGGTATACATGGCGAGTGATGAGAAGGGTGGGTGGTGAACTGAATGAAAGGAAGGCAATGATTGATTATGTGTGTGTGGATGAAAGGATGCGAAGATGTGTAATTGATGCAAGAGTGTATAGAAGGTTGGGGGAGTGTACTTTCTGACCACTACTTGGTTGTGGCCAAAATTAGGATTCAAGTAAGATGGAGGAATAGAAGGGAAAGATGAGAGGAAGGAGTAGTTGCAAGGAGAGTGGAAAGGTTACAAGAGGATGAGAAAAAGGCAGAGTATAAGAGAGAAGTGGAGGAACGATTGGGCAAATAAGAATTGGAGCAGATGGGAGACGTGGAAGGTGTGTGTAGGATATTTACAGAAGAAATATGTGCAGCATGTGATGTGGTGTGTGGAAGGAAGAGAAGATGGAGGGGGGGTGCAAGGACCAGCGTGGTGGACTGAAGAGGTGAGACAGGCTGTGGCACAAAAGAAGAAAGCATACAATGAATGGATGAGAAATAGGGGCGTGGAAGAAGTTGAGAGGCAGAAGAAAGAGTTATATGTAGAAAGAAAGAGAGGTGAAAAGATTAGTAAGAGAGAGTAAGAAGAGAGTGGATGAGGAATTTGGAAGGAATTTGAGTGTAAAGTGGAGGGACTGTAAGAAAATGTTCTGGAAAGAGGTGAAAAGTGTCAGACAGGATGGAAGTGAAGTTAGCAGGGGAGTGAAAGATAAATATGGTAGATTACTAGTGGAGAAGGGAGAAAAAGTGAGCAGATGGAGAGAACACTTTAAGGAATTGTTGAACATAGAGGATGGAAGTAATGCGAGTATAAGTGGCTGGGGAATGGCTGGGAGAAAGAGGGAGGTGAGAGGACAGGAAGAAATCAGTAGGATAGAAGTTGGGGAAGCAATGAAGAAAATTAATCGGGGAAAGCCCCAGGAATTGATGGAGTGTGTGATGAAATGCTGAAGCATGGGGGAGAGATAGTAGTAGAATGGATGTGGAAGATGTGCAGATTGGCCTGGGAGGAAGGTAGAGTCCCGGAGGATTGGAAGTCAGCTATAATTATTCCCTTGTACAAAGGAAAAGGGGAAAAAGAAGTGTGTGGTAATCATAGGGGCATTTGTCTTCTTAGTATAATAGGAAAAGTGTATGGTAGGATACTTATTGACAAAGTTAGAGAAAGAACAGAGAAATTAGTTGGAGAAGAACAGGGAGGCTTTAGGAAGGGAAGAAGTTGTGTAGATCAGATATTCATTCTTAGATCTTTAGTGGAAAAGTTTCTAGAGAAGGGAAAGAAGTTGTATGCAGCTTTCATGGATTTTGAGAAAGCATATGACAGGGTGGATAGACAAAGATTGTGCAAAGTATTAAGAATATATGGAGTAGATGGGAAGTTGTTGAGTGCTGTGAAGAGTATGTACGATGATGCGAAGGCTGCAGTGCGTGTGGATGGTAAACTAAGTGAATTTTTCTCTTTGAAAGTTGAGTTGAAACAGGGATATGTCATGTCGCCATGGTTGTTCAATCTGTACATGGATGGGGTACTAAAAGAGGTACAAGGTAGGGTAGTGGATGTTGCAGTGCCCCTGGTGAGAGAGGATAGTGTTTGGAAACTCCCTGTACTGTTGTTTGCAGATGATACTGTGTTGTTGAGTGAAGACGAAGGGGAGCTGCAAGGCTTGGTGGATGAGTTTGGGAGAGTGTGTAAGAAACGGAATCTAAAGGTGAATGTAGGGAAGAGTAAAGTGATGGTCTTTGAGAGAGGTGAAGTCAGTGAATGTACAGCGAGGTTGAATGGTGAGGAATTGGAAAATGTGAGTACGTTTAAGTACTTGGGTAGTGTGATGAGTAAAGATGGAGGGTTGGAGGGTGAAGTGCTTGAAAGGGTACAGCAGGGAAGAAAGGTTGCTGGTTCTTCGAAAGCAGTGATAAGAAACAGGGAAGTGAGCATGGAAGCGAAAAAGTTACTATATGACAGTATTGTGATACCAACTCTAACATATGGAAGTGAAGCTTGGACGTTGTTGGAAGGACACAAATCAAGAGTGAGAGCAGTGGAAATGAGTTATTTAAGAGGAGCCTGTGGAGTCACATGGAGAGACAGGCTGACGAATGAGGATATAAAGGAGCGTTGTGGTGTGGATGTGGATGTGATAGGAAGCGTTATGAGGAACACACTCAGGTGGTTTGGCCATGTGGAGAGGATGGAGGGTGAAAGACTGACGAAGAGAGTGTATGTGAGTGAGGTGGAGGGGGGGAGAGGGAGGGGAAGGCCGAGGATGAGATGGAGGAATGGGGTGAAGTATATGAGAGAGAGGAGTGTGAGTTGGGAGCAGGGCAGTGAAATGGCGGGGGACAGGGCGACGTGGAGGCGATTTGTTTGTGGCCACCCCGAATGGGATTGAGGCGTCTGGCAATAGATAGATAGATAGATTTTTTTATTATTATTGTCTTTCCTACCAGATACTCAATCCCACAAAATTGTTTAAAGAGGGATGCCAAAGTGTTGTGTTCCAATATCTCTTAATCAAATGAATATTCACAATATAAATTAAGATCCATACGGGCACCTTGTCAGTGGATGAGCTCCCTCCCTCACGATCACCCAATCCCTCACTATCCATCACTCCACTAGACACTATACGTATGAGCTCTCCTTGGCTACCATCATAATCATCACAATCGTCATCATCATAATCACAGACAGGATAGAACTGTTATGAGGAGGCAGAAGTAAAATATATAAAGCATCCATATTAGTGAAACTTAAGCCTGGAGACTGCCAGTAAAGGCAAGGCGTGGACGGACGGACGGACCAACACACACACACACACACACACACACACACACACACACACACACACACAATGAGGCAGGCTAAGTGCGTTGGCGAAACACAAATTTTGGTGAAACATCAACACCAGTAGAATGGAGTATTAATAAATAAATGAATAAATAATATTACCCCTTGTATGCGTAGGGGCCCTGGGCTAGGCTGTCGTAGTCTGGTACATTTCAGGGTAGTTGACCGGCCTACTTCTCCTGGTGGCTTTACATGATCGACAAACTTCCAGTCATTCTGTGGGGTAACCAACTTATGCACGGCCGTCACTTCCACTGGGGCCTTCTAACCACTACACCACCAGGTAGAACAATGACAGCAGGTAAATACTTCATTACCATCACACCTATTGTATTACATTCTTTCTGTCTATTGTATTACATTCTTTCTGTCTTCAATCCACCTTAATCACCTGAGAAATAGTCTCCTCTACTGAAAGAGTTCCAAACAGACTCCATTAACCCGTTCAGTCCAAGGATATCATAACGAAGGCAAGTAAAATATTATCTAGCACAAAACTGAATGAAACAAAAGGGGGGGGGGGAAACATCTTTAGTACGATTTAGGATATTAGTAAGTGAAAAAACGATAATGAAATGAAACAGCCGGAAAAATAAATTCAAAATCAAATGCAAATACCAGAAGGAAACAAAATGAATTTTCAAGTAAAAAGACCACGACGGCGAGGCCTGGAATGAACCCGGGCTCCTATGACTTGAAGGCCAAGGTTCCACCAGTCCCGATCACGCCGTCTTAAGGACCAAACTTATTACCAGCTATTATTACTTTCAGGTTCTTATGACTCACAACGAAATGAGTAAAATCAGGATAGTAGAAACAGAATACAGAAGTTACTCTACCATGGAAGGGTTAATGCAGACAATATTAACACTCCCAGACTGCCATTCTCACTGTCAACTAAAAATAAGCTTCTGATGCTAGGTGACATACTATACAACGTTTGTCCCGGGCATGAAAGGGTTAATTTTTACAATACCATCACTCTCAGCCTCCCATTCTCACTCCCAGATGGCTAAACATTGCAACAGCTGTTAACCAGTCACTTCATCACAATGACCAGTGATGTGGTTAAAAACGCAAGCCTGGGACGTGTTTTTCATTTACCATTTTTTCCGTTTCTTGGCGATTTTTAATTTAGACAAGGCGTCACGGGGGGATGTAAAATTTAACAATAAAACTGATATTAATCGAAGGTAAACACAAAAAAACTGACTTGTGAAATCAAGTAGTAAGTTTTACTTGATGCTAGCATACTTAGCCGATTCTCTAAGGACGAGAATTTTATAAACTTTCTCAACAGTACCCAGCGGAGACTAATCGCTCACGAGTGCTGATTATTAGTACTGTTAGCCTTTGAGAAAGCATTCTTTACCCCCTGACAATCATTAATTAATTATAATAATGAACAAGTTCTTGCTGATACTTAACTCCTGGCTGGCACAACTGATTTAAGTTTTGATACAAAAGAACTGGCCTAAATACCAGTCGTGAATCATGTAAGGGGTTTGTGCTAACTAGGAGCAGCAGACTAAAGTAGCTCAATGTGGAGAAATCAAACACCATAAATATATTACATTAAGCTGAAAGAAAAGAACTGTAAGTTTATTGATTACAATAAATAAATTTACATTACATAAATCTCAAAAATGAATTCAAAAAGGGAATTCACTGTCACAGGGGGACTAGTGAATTCAAATAACAAAGGAAATACACTCACTCACTCATTCAAAAGCTAATCAGACTTAAGGCTAAAAAAAAAAAAAAAAAAATACTGGTCAGTGAAGGGAATGGAGCTGAAGCTACGAAAGACTGGGCATCTGTCTGTTGCACACCAGGCGCTGATATTCACTGCTAAGCTCACTGCAACTGCTCACCAAACTCAGCAGGGAAATATGGGGAATCATTGAACTCTGGAGGCTGTAGGCACTAGGGGGCCTCTGCTCTCAGCACTGGCACAGCGACCCACTCCCAAGGTTGCTCGACACCGACTGACTCATGTAACTAGGCTGGGCACGGCCCAAATCAACGGTCGAGAGGCAATGTGAGAACGACAACTACACAAATATTTTCACTCAGTGAAATGCACTGTCTATACAGAAATACAGTCACTTATGAAACAATGACAAAGGTTATGAAACTCATTACGATCTGAGTACAAAAGTGAGGCAGTTGGCAGTCTGAGCAAAAGTTTACACATTTCAATGAAATTCAGACATTCCCTTATTTGATACTAATACAATGTCACGAATTAATTCGTGACATTATGCCCCATCGAAATGAAATTTTTCATAGAAATTTTAACAGTAGGTGATATTTACATCCTAACTCAGTCACACAAGATTCACACTGTGGTGTGTGTACTATCCTGCTATAGGAGAAAATCACTGTCACCAGTGAGCGTAATAACGTCGTATTAACGTTAATAGAAGCAAGCTTGAGGAAAAAACTCTTTGACGACGGTGAATAATCCTGTACTCAGGTCAAACTGAGCGAAAAGGTCGCTACATTTACATTAACAACTAATTGTTATATAGCGCGGTGTATGTAATACACAGTGTAGATGTGAAAGTTGTTGTGTAACTGTACATATGTGTAAAATGATATAATACAAATTAATAGTAAATGGAGATGACGAAGCAGAAAAGAAGAGGCAGCAGCATGCGGCAGAGACGATCAGCTGATCTGCAAGGTAAAACTGCTGCTCCCACCAACTGTACCTGTGAAATCAATCAAGGTGGAGCATCAAAAGTGTCAGTGCGAGAAATAATTTCACTAAATTACAATTTCTATCTCTCTATACCTAGTAGTCAGTACTTATACTTCAAAAAGTACACTATTATTTTCTTAATGGATGCATTATTAACCAGGAAACATAGTCCTTGGATTGCTCAAATCTTTCAGAACCCTTGTAGTTTACTAGTTAACCTAACTCTACATTTATGATTAATATCAGCAAGCTGAGAACCCCTACACAATCTCGGGCAAGTCACATTTCAACACCCAACATGGTGTGCACACTCATGTGGATAATGTGCATTCTCCAGGAATCCTCAGAGAGGCCCACAGCTCGAGACACCACAAGGTAATTCAGACACAGCCTCAGATTGCCTCTGCGGGGGTCTAGAACTTTCCCCTTAACCTACAGTACCTATGTATTTACTGACTCTGGACATAATGTGTCCTGTGTGACCTACGAGCAAGATACTGGGAGCTAAGCTAGTCCTTGGATTACTCAAATCTCTCAGAACCCCTGTCTTATGGACTCCAGTGTACAACAATTGCCTGTATTAGTCATTAGTTAACAGGCGAGACATCAAGTCTGTGCCTACATTACCACTGCCCTCTCTCTCTATTGACTCAGAGATTATGGGTGTGGATTCAAACGGCGCAGGAAGGACACATCCCTGACTGGTGGTACACTGACACACATTGCAAGAATGCACAAACCTATCTATTTCTTGTCCCATTCCTGGCCAGAAAAAGTCAGCACGGATACGGCCCTGGGTTTTCTTTTTTACCACGTGACCTCCTGATGCTGAACAATGACCCCATTCTAACACTGCTTGGCGGTATTTAGCAGGAGCGACAAACTCCAGTTGAACCTCGCCCTGGGGTGTTCGTGATTCACAGTAGAGCCGTCCTTGTTTACGAACGAACCTGGCTTGACCTCCCCATGAATACTTAATCACTTGACCCTTTTGCTTCTTCTGCACAGTAGCAAGTGTCGGGTCAAAGTGTTGTTCTTGGACAACATCTTGACTACAAATCAGATCTTGCGGTGTTGCGACGGTCAGCATGGTGACACGATTTGGAGCCCTAGCCATGGCTTGCATTACTGCAACAGCCAAAGCCTGCGTAGCAACATCTACGGCACAACTATTTTTGATGCCTGGTATGTTACCTATAATGAGGTTAAACAAGTGTTCTGGCATGACATCAGCAGCTGTCAAGCCAGCGTAGAAAGGAGATGCCACCTGTATACATGCTTCAGGGAACAATCTCACTGATCCATCAATAAGTCTTACTTAGATCTGCTTACCTGTGTACTCCTCGGGCCGAACTAGACTCTGCCTGTCAGAGCAACCTAAGGAACCATTGTCACTCATGACCTTCACAGGAACGCCTCCCACAAACCCTGACTGAACAAGGATGGCACTGTTGCACATGTGAGGGCCTGTGGAGGAAGCAGCCAGCCACTGATACGGCTGCATAGCTGCAAAGGTGGTGCCCTGAAAACTAGATGCCTGAGGGGTTGTACTCACTGTCTGGGGAGTTGGAGCACTGACCACCTGTGGAGAAGGGTTCGCTGTTGCAGTGAACTGTGTGGAAGTACCTGTGCTGCTAGGGACGACACCACCGTACTGCTGTTGAGGAATGAAGGCTGTGTTTCCCTGCTGCCTCCGATACACTGGGGCTGGTGCTGAAAAGGATTGTCCTGACTGTTGATCGTGTGGCTGATACTGCTGCTGGTTGGGGTCCTGCTTGTACTTCTTCCAATCAGGTTTCTGCGTATTTTGCCCCTGGTCCTTCTTCTGTGTTTTTTTTAGACCTCGGCCATGATTCTGAGAGAGGCCTTGATGCTGAGGTTCAGTCTGAGATGGCTTCCCAGACTTGTCAGCTTTCCTGTTCCAGGTCTGTTGCTTACGAGTTTGATACCCGTACACAGTGAAGAATGCATCAGCCATTTCCACGATTTGGCTGGCATCCCTTACTTGGCATATCTTAAGCTGAGCCATAAGCTCAGTAGGCCACGACTTCTCTAGGTGTATGCACAGCATGAGGTCAATTATCCCCTTTCGTGTGCAAGGGGTTTCATCTTTCTCCATCCACTCATCTAAGTAGGTAATAAGACAGTCGAGGAACTGAGCAGCAGTCTCCTTTTCTTGGAGGCACGCCCTCATGAACTGACTCCTGGCATCGTCAACTGTGAGACCATACGCTATAATGGGTGCAGCCTTCATCATCTCATACTTGGGATTGTCTCCACGAATTCTGTGGAGAATATCGAGGGCAGGGCCCTCAAACAAGCTAAGAAACTGTAGCCGCTTAGCTGTCTCATCCAGCTGGTACAGCTGTGCCATGTCTTTGAAATGAGCTATGAATGGCTCGATTCACTCACCTTCCTTATGTGAAGGAAACTTGAGGCATGGGGTTCCCAGAACATGTGCTGGGAGAGCACTCATGGAGCTTGGGTCGGCTGAACCAGATGTGCCTGAAGCCAAGGAGTCTCACTTGAGCTTCAGCATATCAAGTTCATGTTTCTTATGTGCCTCGTGCTCGGCATGTTCAGGTTTGCGTTCTCCCTCGCGTTGTTCTTGCTTGTATTCGCGCTCTCTCTCACGTTCCTCACACTGTTCTCGCTCGTGTTCGCGTTCTCTCTCGCATTCCTCATGCTGAATTTTACACTCTTCAAGGGCATCACTCTCGCGTTGCTGTTCATAAGTGTACTGTGACAGCAAAAAGTCTTTACTTTCCTTGGGATTGGTAAGCCCCATATCTTTGGCTTCCTGTACATATATAGTAGTGGCCGTGATGCTAACCTAACTAAGGCTGAGTGGATTAAAGACTGAGTACTGACTGCTGTTTCCCAGAGAAATGCTAATAATCAAAAATAAAGAATATTGGCACAGGCTTGTGGTGACCAGTCTTATCTCCTGTAGAGGAGGATTCACTGTCGCAGGGGGACTAGTAAATTGTTACTCCTTTTATCTCCGTGGAGGAGGATTCACTGTTGCAGAGGGACTAGTGAATCAGGACTAATCTTATCTAGTAAAGCTGGTAAGATTCACTGTCGCAGGGGGACTAGTGAATCGTGACTAGTCTTATCTAGTTAAACTGGTAGGATTCACTGTCACAGGGGGACTAGTGAATCTGTGACTAGTGCCTATAGCCTTTAATGAGAACAAAAACCTAGGTGTGAGTGAGTGAGTATTATTTCGTTAATAACTTTAGAGCTAGCAATTAATATCCTGGAATAAGGTTGCCAGATGTCATGGGGGGATGTGAATTTAAGAATAAAACTGATATTAATTGAAGGTAAAAACAAGGAATTGAATTGTGAAATCAAGCAGTAAGTTTTACTTTATGCTGGCTTAATTCGCTGGTTCTCTAAGGATGAGAATTTTATAAACTTTCTCATCAGTACACAGCGGAGACCAATCGCTCACGAGTGCTGATTATTAGTACTGTTAGCCTCTGAGAAAGCATTCTTTACCCTCTGACAATCAATAATTAATTATAATAATGAACAAATTCTTGCTGATGCTTAACTTCTGGCTGGCACAACGGATTTAAGTTTTGATACAAAAGAACTGGCCTAAATACCAGTCGTGAATCATGTAAGGAATTTATGCAAACTAGGAGCAGCAAACTAAAGTAAGCTCAATGTGGAGAAATCAAACAGCATTAATACATTACATTAAGCTGAAAGAAAAGAATTGTAAATTTTCTGATTACAATAAACAAATTTACCTTACATAAATCTCAAAAATGAATTCAAAAGGGGAATTCACTGTCACAGGGGGACTAGTGAATTCAAATAACAAAGGATATACACTCACTCACTCATTCAAAAGCTAATTAGACTTATGGCTAAAAAAGAATGAACGAAAATACTGGACAGTGAAGGGAACGGAGCTGAACCTACGAAAGACTGGGCATGGTATTCACTGCTAAGCTCACTGCAACCACTCTCCAAACTCAGCGGGGAAATATGGGGAATCATTGAACTCTGGAGACTGTAGGTGCTAGGGGGCCTCCTCTCTCAGCACTGGCACGGCAACCAACTCGCGAGGTTGCTCGACACCGACTGACTCATGTAAGCAGGCTGAGTATGGCCCAAATCAACGGTCGAGAGGCAATATTAGAACGACAACTAAACAAAAATTTTCGCTCAGTGAAATGCACTGTCTGTACAGAAAGACAGTCACTTATGAAACATTGACAAGGGTTATGAAACTCATTACGATCTGAGTACAAAAGTAAGGCAGTTAATGGTCTGAGTGAAAGTTTACGCATTTCATTGAAATTCAGACATTCCCCTATATGATACTTAAAATGCAGTATACTGCCACAGAGGGCGAGCTAACACCCCCAGAAGGAGCCCACAGAAGAGCAACGACAGCGCGCCGGGACTCAGGGTGACAACGACATAAGTCCACCCAGGCCGCGCACCCCTATGACCCGGAGCTCGCCCACCACCACCGTAGCAGGAATAAAAGACTACCCTCCGGGTGAGCCTTCGCCAACCAACATCGGGGTGCAGCTGTTACTCCAGCTCCAGTCAGCACCATTGAGACAGCCGGTAGTTGCTCATCCCTCCTGAAGGAGATGGCCTGTAGCCGCTCTGAGGGAAAACAGGAGACGGCCTGCAGCCGCCCCTGCCTTCGTCAGGAGATGGCCTGTAGGCGCTCTGAAGGTGTCCTCTCTGAGACGGCATGTAGCCGCTCAACCTTCCTGAAGGAGACAGCCTGTAGCTGCTCCAGCCTTCGTCAGGAGACGGCCTGTAGCTGCTCAACCCTCTTGAAGGAGATGGCCTGTAGCCGCTCTGAGGGAAAACAGGAGACGGTCTGTAGCCACTTCCGCCTTCATCAGGAGGTGGCCTGTAGCTGCTCTGAGGGTGTCCTTCCCGAGATGGCCTGTAGCCGCTCAACCCTCCTGAAGGAGACGGCCTGTAGCCACTCAACCCTCCTGAAGGAGATGGCCTGTAGCCGCTCTGAGGGAAATCAGGAGATGGCCTGTAACTGCTCCTGCCTTCTTCAGGAGACGGCCTGTAACCGCTCCCGCCTTCTTCCGGAGACAGCCTGTAGCCGCTCTGAAGGTGCCCCTGAGTCGGCATGTAGCTGCTCCCTTCCCCAGGCCACGGCCAGTAGCCAGGCCTTAGTGACAGCCTGTAGCTGCGCCCCTAGAAGGCCATGGCCAGTAGCCGGGCCCTACGGCAGGAGATGGCCTGTAGCCACTCCTCCATCAGGTGCTGACTCCTGTTCACCAACCTATGACCCAGAGGGAGTCCCCAGCATGGAGGAGTACTGGAGAGGCCCCGTGACTTCCCCTGGTCTCTTCTCCCTGCAGCTGGATCTGCAGAGGACTCACCTGATGGACCCTGATGTAGGCCGGCGCCACAGCCTCTTCCTGATGGCGCCACTGAGCACTGGAGACCACAGCGCTTGGGACCCCCAGACCGCCCCCAGGACCCCCGGGTGGAACCTCCCTACACCCAGACGCCGGAGATCTTCGTCCTCCACCAGGCTCCTGAGCAAGAAGTTCAGGCAGTTATTCAGCCCCAGCCCTGAGGGTCGTACTCTCGCCTCAAACCCCGAGAGTGTGGGGCCCTTCGCCACCCACAGCCCTGGACGAGAGAGGACGCCCATAAGCATGATCCCGTGGCCCCTGAACACAGAGGCCCCTGGCAGAACCCGACCCCATCAGTAGTGAGGCTAGGTCACCTCCGCCTCCCTTGTACCTGACCGCCACGACGCCCAGACCTGAAAGGAGTGCCAGTGAAAGCACGTGTCCGTGACTTAGTGACGTGAAGACAGAGCAGTGAATTAAACATATAAAGGAAGCTAGTGAGAGAAGCACCTGTGACAATATAAAAGTGGTGGAGTTATAAAAGTAACAGTGAAACAGTGAACACGGCCAAGCAGTGAAATACGGGTCTATTTCAGTGAATACGCTACCATCTGATAACACTGCATCATACTAAAATCATACACAGACCCCAGTGTTAAAGTAATAATTGCCAACAGTGAAATAGTACCACCCACTCCACAAATATATAAAACTTGGACTTCCTGCAATAATAGTATATATACCTCTGCCCTAAGTGCTATTCACCTTGCCCGACCTTGACCTGGGTAGTATCTTGCGCGATACTAATAACCCATATCTAGGCCTAAGAATTATAATTGTCCAGTGTAACTATATTCGTGACGTCTACCCGTTCCACCGTAGAGTTTAGTAATACACATGTAAGGTTGTTGCCTTGAGTTTTTGTGTCCTGCCTCTCTCCTATTTGTGTAAGCTCCGGTCTAGAAACAGAGCCCAGCTACACACTAGGCATTAGAGGGATGGAAAGCCGAGCCAAAAACACCTAGCAGTACAATACTAATACAATGTCGTGAATTAATTTGTGACACAAGGATAGAATTTTCTAATTTCTTTTGTTTAGGATTGTCTTTGCTCTGAAGGGGTTAAATGTAGCCTTCCTTTAACCCTGCCAAACGAGACGTCTTTCTTTAGCTTAATAAATTAGGTTTTCTAGGGCAAATAGGATTAAACCAAAATAACGTACAGTCATGTTCTAAAGTCATGTCCTGAGAACGAACCTTGTAAACCCCGGAGCAGTGAATCTGAACCACCGTTCATGAAGTCCCAGTTCTGGCAACAGTTGGTGGTCCGCGGTGTGAGCTGTAAGGAGGAAGGGTAGTGATGGTGGTGGGGGGTAGGTGGTGGGGGGGAGTTATTACCGAGTTAGCAGTGCAGTATAAATGTTAGACATATTTTTTATGGATGTAAAACCAACACCAACATGTCACACGACTTGGGTGGTTACGTGCCGTATGTGCAGTTATGTCACGCATATTCAGTTTCTTAATTCCATTTGAAAATGGTTGTCAGGTACACTGTGACACAAACTACCCCTCAGCCCGGCCACCCTTTCTCTCCCACCGTGAATCGACTGACACGTAATATGGATGGAATAAAAAACATTTCCTCTAGACCATAACAAATGGAAGTATAAAGGAAAACATGAGGGTGAGAAACGAGGTTGTTATAGCACGTCATTTGAAAAAAATAAATTTAAGACATCGCATGGCAACAGTTTAACTAGAGAGAGAGAGAGAGAGAGAGAGAGAGAGAGAGAGAGAGAGAGACCTGTATCTAGTGTAGATGAGAAAAATAAATATTACCTGTGCAACATGTCTGATGCATTATTTGTCCCATCATAATTTTTGTTTGGCACTATGCTAGAAGCTAGGAAACGGGCAGGTGGAAAAAAAAAAACGTAGTGCATCGGCATGTATGTGCCACCTACCCACGGACTACGACGACATTTGGGGTTGCAAACATTTGCGCTTACCAAATACAAGCATATTAAACAGAGAAACAGCATCTTATTTCACGTCTCGCTTATATAATTATGGCAAGGCACACTACATGGTTAGGATAAGTTACACCGGCCGTCGGACACAGCATTCAGGACCAACAGGTAAGGAGTGTGGTGGACTATTGTGGTTCCATCACTCATCTCGTCACCCTGACTAACTTAGTCCCTGTGTATATAATCTCATAATCCCCTAGACCACCACTGTGTCAGGGATGACGGTGTGAGCAGAGCCATTGCTAATATAGTTATAGATTGTTTAATATATGGTGACTGTAATCATAACCTGTGTTTTGACCGTTTTTGAGGTATTAATCGATAATATACAATAACATAAACGTGCGAACAGAAGACATACTGGCTAGCGTGACTCCCATGTGAAGATAATGCCATGTTTATGAATACCTACAGCACAGATTGCTTGTTAACTTTTATTTTATTTTTTTTTATTGTTTTGGTCAGGAACTGATATGTGGTATTTTTACATGAGGGATCATTAGACAGTTTTGTGACTCGCTTTCTCTGGCTTTCTTCCGCAAATGATTGATTCAGCGAAAACATCGAGAGAAAAAATTTGTGACAATAAACATAATCAGTTTGATATTTTTGTCGCGTGTCACGAGTTAGGTGACACATACATCCTCGGTTCAGTGACTTAGATGGGGTGTCCAGGGAGTGGTTATGGATTGGGTTAGGGTAGGTTTCGTTTGGTCAGTTTCATTTGCCTACTTTAGCCCCCCAAAGTTGGATTGGTTAGACTTTCAAAGACAAAATTATGTTTTCGGATGGACTTAGATGTTACTTGAATGTTTCTGACCTTAATTTCCATCGCAGATTTAGTGATACTTCCCCGCCAAACATCAAAAACTATCGAAAAAAAAAAAAAAAATTCGTCTTCGAAAGACATTTGTAACTGAAATGATTAAATCACCCATCAAAGTAAATGTAGTGTATCTATCTGGGTAATCGATCCACTGCAGTAATTACTCGTTGGGCTATAGAACGAACTCATTACAGCTTACAACACATGCCTCACAGTGACATATAGTGTGAGAATTATTGCTATATCAGATACTGTTATCCATCTGATGGTACTCGTTTTGTAATCCGGCCTGACATATTCATGACCTGGTTATTTGTTTGATCACCTTATAGTAAGGTTAGAAAAAGGCAGGTAACCCACGCCACTGCACCCGGTGGGTGGGTGTTACGGGGGGTTGGACATACTTACCAGACATAACCTGACCACCTCGAGTCCTAAACGTTAAAAAGGACAAGAACTCACATGACACAACACACTAGTAAGAAAATACTTAACCTCACACAGTAAGTCTCTTACGTGACCCTTCCTAATGTGATACATACTCTTATGTTGGTTTACTGTACTAATTCATTCTATCTCTTCTGACGTTTTAAAAACACGAGTTTGAGGTTAACTTGCCACTATATAATTTGCTGGCAAGCTTCATTAGAATAACATAAACTCAAAAGATGAGTAAGTTCAATTAGATCCATATATTTTTGACATTTACAAATTTTTAGCATTGAGTTATAGTCCTTTTTCAGTTGGAGTTGGAGCTTTTCCGGTACCTTTTTTTTTTTTTTTTTTTTTTTTTCAAGGTGGCGAGTGTTGTCTGGTAAGCTATTGTCCTGTGATTTTTTTCCGTTCTCCCCTTTGGGGCTAAGATGCGAATGAATGTGTTTGAATGGATGAGTAAATGGAGAGTGAGTCGTCCTGTCTCGGCTACCTCCCTTTCCTTGGGGGAAGCAGCCTAGGTATATAGATAGATAGATAGTGATTTTGTTCTTTGTCATTTTTTTTTTTTTTTCGGTGAGTTTGTGCCCGCGGCCCAATTTTAACGCTGATGTGCGTTGGGGAAGGGGTGTCAGGGATTTGCTGGTTGGGCAAGTCGGGTGTGGTGTTGAGGAGGGGGCTATGGGCACTTCTTGATGGTGTAAGTGGACAGGGGCGAGTGCTGCGTCCCAAACAACAGGAGACGTGTCACTGGTATTACAACAGATAGCTCTAGTGCAAGGCATACCAGAGTATTCCCTAGGGGAGCTGATTTTGCTAAATAGTGAGGGTAAGGCCCAGTGCCTTATATGTAACTGGATTCACCAGGCAGAGTGTAGTTCACACACAGACACACACACCTAGTGCCATTAAGGAACGATAGGCTGTATATGCGAAGACGAATACAGTTATATTTCGTTCACAGTAGATACAGGTATATCGCGCCTTTACGATAGGATGGATATAGTTTAACCTATTAGTCACGTTTCATATCTCTGCGATAAAACATCCAATTTACCTGCAGGTCAAATCTGATAAGATAAGTAAAGCACTGCCAGGGTCGTGTTTGTCAACAGATGTATCACTGCTATCGTTGTTCTCACCCTGAACTGTAAGGTTACCAAGTGTGGGTGGAAATGGCATCTTTATCCAAATCTATACATGTTCATACAGTCATTCCGTTTGGCCTAACATGGTCGTCAACACGCTAGTGAAAGTCTGGTGTGTGGAAGGGAACGGCCCTATGGAGGGAACATGAGTCCCGTCCTCGAAGTGGGGTGTGGAGGCATACTAGTGAAGGCAAATAGTTAAGTGCATGATGGGTATAGGTAAGCACGGGCGTACTGGAGAAAATGACTCACGAATTAACAATGAAAACGCATTTGCCACCATTTAAAATTCACCACTGTTTATTAGGGAACGGCAAATGGAACCTGACTCTGACCTCAAGCCATCTACCGTCACCTACCCTTTCTGCTTGACAAGGTCATTATTGGGTTCCCGGCTAAATTGTGATTTATATTTTGTATCCTGATTTAATTAATAGTTTTTATAACACTACTCTCTGGCATCCCTCTGTATAGTTCATAGTCACGATTGACTCAGGCAGGCAATGTCAGACGCGCCGTTAAAATAAGAAAAACTTATTAATTAGTACATTCATGATCATCATCATCAACATCAATCCAAGCTCGTTTTCCAACCTACAGATGGAGTTAGGCAGGATCTATGAGAGAGAGAGAGAGAGAGAGAGAGAGAGAGAGAGAAAAGAAAGAAATAACTAACTGTACTCCCAGCGACGTGGGCCACACAATCATTCACGCAGTAGTGAGGCACGAGGAACTCCTGACTCCACTTGAGTCGTAATCACATTTCTTTCAGAAGGTAGGGGGACGGGGGAGGGGGGGAAACTTTTCTATAGATGCTCTTCATATTGCTTAAGTTAAATGAAGGTTCCGAAAACTTGTGATGTTTTCCACAACAAATAGTTCACCAAGCCAATTCGATCCTCTATCAGTTGCCAAGCCTCATCAAGCACTAGACCTTGTCTTTTCTCACACTCATTTATCACTCTTTGATCACTTTTTCATCAGCCTACTACTTTTCGCGCCTTCAGAAACACTCACATGTACTATTTACAATACCTCATTTATCCCCGTTCTCGCTATATGACCATAACATCTAAGCACATTCACCTTATTCCTATTGTCATCAGACTTGCTCACTTCACGGCTTTGACGAATCACATTAATTATTGTACTTTCCACTGGATGCTCTCAAAAATGTCCCTTCCAATGATTCTCTTCTTAACTTCGCTCTCATGCCACACCTCACAGCTTCACCCATAACATTAGAGGGCCGGATTAAAAATCTTTCATGTTATCGTTTTGCAGCCCCGACATTTCAGTTTCTGTGTAGTGTCAAGGCCTTCTAGTACTGTCCACTATCATCCCATGTGCTTCCCTACTTTCCACCTTCTTTGCATATATACCTCTATTGTTCCATTGCACGTTGGTATCCTTAAATTCTCTGGCCAATTCGTCTCGACATTCACCCTCACATCAAACTGACAGTCGCCTTCTCCTTCAGTTACAGTCACTTTACAACCATTATAATTTACTTTCATGGTACGACATTCTAGACATGAACAAACTTATCACCAATCACTCAGTTACCAGCCAAGGTAAATTAACAGCTGTGGATATGTTTAGTCAGCCTCTAAGACGGTGTGATCAGGAAGGATGTAAAGGCCGCCTAGGAGTCATAGGAGCTTGGTTTCACATCCATCTCTGCAAGTGCCGTCTTTTTGTTCGTCTTACTTTTTATTATTACATTGACTTGCGCTTATCATGTCGCTAACCATTTTCCTTAACATTTACCTCCCACTAACATTCACATTCTTCTGTTCGGATGAATCAGGTTTATCCTTAATTTTTTTTTTTCCTACTGGTATCACAGAATTTCATTAAGCTTAGGAAAGACCTCTCGTTTTCAAGGTTATAAGAAATGGTTGCATAATCTAAACACAAAGTTCGAATATTCTCTCCAAATCCAAAGTTAAATCAGCAGGAGACGGCAAAAACAGAAGTGAATAAGACATCCCAGGCAGTGCTGTTAACCACTTTAACTCGCCGTCTTGCTGAAATGGTTGATAAATAAATGTTGCTACGCTTAGTCATGTAAGAATCAGCATAGGCGTCACAATATTTTATTACTATCAGAAGTAACTCGTTCAGTCGGAATAAACGTAGTGCACTATTTCAGCTAACGTCAGATGCATATATACAGATAAAAATGAGTATACTAGATTGAGACTGTTAATACTGTCACCATTAACTCCCTCATGGTCGAGACAACTTCTGTATTATATTCCGGCTAATTCGATTTTACTCTTCTAACTGTGAGTCATAGGAGCTCAAGAGTGTTGATCGTTGAATAAGATTGGTGTGATTAGGACTGGTGGAGCCGTGGCCTGGGAGTCATCAGAGCCCCCTCTCAAGTAAACTACTGCGCCATCTTATATATATGAATTTCTTTTCTTGTGCTTTTTTGCTTTCGACTTTTTTCTCATATTTCCTCGACGTTCCCTTTTGTGCCTACTCTCACCCATGGTGAAGGAGACATTAATTGATTGATCTGTCCGTCCGTGAGTGTGTGGGTCCGTGCGTCCGTAACACGATTGTGCGCGAGATATCTTCTGAACCATAGACGGATTTCCATCAAACTTTTGACGGTTATGTAGTAGGAGGAGGAGATGAACTGTTTAGGTCAGCTAGGTCATGGAGTCAAAGTTCAAGGTCATATAGGGTCGACTTGTCTATCAAAGTGGGCGCAATATCTGAACTCCTTGACTGATTTCCAACAAACTTCTGCCAGCGATATAGTATGAAGTATGGTGAAGGGGTCAGAGGTCAAGGCCATATGTTGTCGATTTATCTTCGTGGGCGAAATATCTCCTGAACCTCTCGACGGGTTTCGACCAAACCTGTGTCAGTGATACAGTATGAAGGGACGTTGACCTGATTAGGTCAGCAAGGTCATGGAGGTTGTATGGTAAGACAGTGTGCAATTCTTGGTGGGGGCATACCAAGGGACGCTTTACGTCTACAGCTGGGGGCCTGAGTTCTCTGCGTTTCATTTTTCCTTTCCACTGATGTCCTAAATTACCACATATTAGTGATTTATCCCCTTCAAGCCGATGAAATTTGTATATTTTACCTGAATATTGGTAATTATAATAGGTTTAGTTATGATGTACCTGGGTTGAAAGAGCTAATGGAAGATCTGTTTGGAACCTTCTCAGTGCGAAAGACCATTTCCAAGCTGGACAAGTGATCTGAAGACAACAAGAATAAAATACAAAAGGCGCCAACATAGCGAAGACTGGATGGATATCTGAGTGAGAAGGGTTTTGATGGATTGGAGGCTTAAGGGGAGGTGGACAGATGAACGGATGGATGTGTGAGAAGTGGATGGATGGATTGGTGAATTAGAGGTAGGTGGATGAATGGATGAATGTGTGAGTGAAAAGAGGATGGATGGAGTGGTGGATGAGGAGAAGGTGAATGGAAGGATGAGCAGATGAACTCGTAGAAATGGAGAACATATATTGGTGGATGAGGGGTGGTAATGGATGGATGGATCAATGGATAGCTGCGAAGGGGTTGGATATATTGGTTCATCAGGGATGGATGGATGGGCAGGTGAAGTATTGTGCTGTAACCTACTCTTTCTTCTGGTGTTTATAGTCAACCCAGTTTTGTTCTTTTCCAGAGCTTTCTTGCCTGTCTTGGCCGTGTGTGTGTGTGTGTGTGTGTGTGTGTGTGTGTGTGTGTGTGTGTGTGTGTGTGTGTGTGTGTGTGTGTGTGTGTGCAGGTAGGTGTGTGTGTTTCAGTGCTTGTGCAGATAAGTGTGTGTGGTTGTGTGTTTTCGTTTGTGTGTTCAGGTTGTGTTTGTTTGTGTTTATGGGTTTCTTTGTAGGTTTACTTGAGTTTGTATGTGTGATTGAGTCTATCTGTATGACTGTAATTGTGTGTGTTTGTGTGTGTGTGTGTGTTTCCTTTGATACTATAACCACTTTATGTTACTCGTGCTGCTACATGTCGGTTGTACCCAGTCAACGATGATGATGATGAGTAGGAGAATGGGGAAGGAAGGAAGCGAGCATTAGTGGCATAGGGTTTGTAGTGAGATGGATGGTGAGGATGAGGGAGGCAGCTTTGCCAGTGACAAGGTCAGGGATGGGTTCCTGGCTTAATTGTGATTTATATTTTGTATCCTTATTAATTAATAGTTTTTGTAACACAGCTGCCTGGCATCCCTCTGTATATTTCATAGTCACGGGTTGACTCAGGCAGGCAATGTCAGACGCGTCGTTATAAAAGAAAAAACTCATTAATCATCATTCCAACCTCGATTTCCAACCTAAAGATGGAGTTAGGCAGGATCTATGAGAAAAGAAGAAAAAAATAATGGAGTGCGCGATAGACGGAGAAATAATTAACAGTTTGCCCAACGAAGTGGGCCACACACTCATTCACACAGCAGTGAAGTCCGAGGAAAAGCCTGACTCCACTTGGGACGTAATCATATTTTTGGGGGGAGGCAGGGGGGACGGGGGAGAGGGGGAAACTTCTCTGTAGATGAGCTTCTAATTGCATAAGTTAAAAGATGGTTCAGAAAACTTGTGAGGTTTTCCATAATATATAGTTCATGAAGCCAACTCGATCCTCCATCAGTTGCTAAGCCTCATCAAGCTTCACTCCTTGTCTTTTCTCACACTCATTTGCCACTGTTTGATCACTTTTTTCAGCCTACCACTCCTCGCACCTTCAGAAACACTCACATGCACCATTTACATTACCACATTTATTCCTGTTCTCGCTATATGACCATAACATCTAAGCACATTCACCCAACTCCTATTGTCATCAGACGTGCTCGCTTTACGGCTTTCACGAATCACGTTAATTATTATCCTATCCACTGGACGCTCTCAAAAATCTCCCTTCCACTGATTCTCATCTTGACCTCGTTCTCATGCCACACCTCACAGCTTCATCCATAACATTAAAGGTCGGATTAAAACACTTTCATATTATTGTTTTGCAGCCTCGACACTCCAACCTCTATGTAGTATTGAGGCCTTCTAGTACTATTCACTTTTCCTCCTAGTGCTTCCTTACTTTCCACCTCCTTTGCACAAGTACCTCTCTATTTTTCCATTGCACGTAGGTATCCTTAAATTCTCTGACCATTTCCTCTAGACATTCACCCTCACATCAAACTGACAATCACCTTCCCCTTCTGTTACAATCACTTTACAGCAGTTATTATTTCCTTTTATGGCACGATATTCCAGACATGAACAAACTTATCACCAATCACTCAATTACCAGCCATACTAAGTTAATAACTGTGGATATGTTTAGTCAGCCTCTAAGACTGTGTGATCAGGACGGATGGAACGGCCGGGACGAGTCATAGGAGCTTAGTCTGACATCCACCTCTACAACAGCCGTCTTTTTGTTTGTCTTATTTTTTTTATTACATTGACCTGAGCTTTTCATGTTGCGAACTATTTTCCTTTACATTTACCTTCCACTGATATTCACATTCTTCTCTCCGGATGCATTAGGTTTATCCTTTAAGTTAGTGATGTATTTTTTTTCCTACTGGCATCAGAGAATTTCATTAAGCTTAGGAAAGACCTCTCGTTTTCAAGGTTATAAGAAATGGTTGCATAAGCTAAACACAAAGATCGAATATTCTGTCCAAATCAAAATTAAAATCAGCAGGAGACGGCAAAAACAGAAGTGAGTAAGACATCCCAGGCAGTGTTGTTAACCACTTCAACTCGCCATCGTGCTGAAGTGGTTGATAAATAACTGTTGCTATGCTTAGTCATGTAAGAATCAGCATAAACGTCTTAATGCTTTAATACGTTCGAAGCTAATCCGTTCACAGTCGGTGCAAACGTAGTGCACTATTTCAGCGAACATCAGATGCTTACATACAGCTAAAAATTAGTAGCCTATACTAGACTGGGAGTGTTAATACTGTCACCATTAACTCTTTCATGGTCGGGATAACTTCTGTGTTATATTCCCGCTGGCTCGATTTTAATCATCTGGCTGTGAGTCATAGGAGACTGGATTCACATATACGTCTTCGCCGTCATTATGTATTTTTCTTTTCTGGTCCTTTTTTGAACTCGATAACTTTTTTTTCTACTTTCCATAACTTTTTTTGTTTTTCACTGATATCCAAATATTCACATATCGGTTATTTCACCCCTTCAAGCCGAGGACGTGTTTTTTTTGTACTCTAGAAATATAGATGACAAATAGGTTAAATAATACTGTCTTTGGGCTGAAAAGGTTAATGGAAGATCTGTTTGGTACCCTTTCAGTGCGAGAGACCATTTCCAAGCTGAATAAAGTGATCTGAAGACGGGAAGAATAAAATACAAAAGGCGTCAACATAGCGAAGAATGGATGGATGTGTGAGGGAGAAGGGTATGGATGGATTGATGGATAAGAGGTAGATAGACTGATGGATGGATCTGTGGGTGGATGAGTAGGAGGTGAATATATTATTCGATAAGATGTGAGTGGGTGGTGGGATGGATGGATTGGGAAGTAAAGATTTATATGCATTCATTCTTCAAGTGCTAATAGATAACCCAGTTTTGTTCTCTTCCAGACCATTCTTTGCTTTCATTGTGTGTGTGTGTGTGTGTGTGTGTGTGTGTGTGTGTGTGTGTGTGTGTGTGTGTGTGTGTGTGTGTGTGTGTGCGTGTCCGTGCGTGCGTGCGTGCGTCGGTGAGTGTGTGCGTATAGGCGGGTTGGTGGATGGATTGATGAGTGGACCTAGGAGAGACACACACAGACAGAGACAGGGTAACAGAGAAACAGACACAAGGCCCAAGCAATTTATACTTGTATGGAGAGACAAATACATGGAAACAGTAATAGATGGACAGACCATACGCACAGAGAATTAAAGACTGATATAGAAGTAAGTAGGAAGATAAGCAGATGAAGGGACTGTGAGACTTCTCTTCACATGACGAATATAAGGCAGTACAGCCAAAGCAGGCAGATAACTGGGTCTGGTTAGTGAGGCTCGGGAATGAAAGCTGACTTGGCTTGATCTTTCTTTTACAATTATAAAATGTTCTTGAACTTATTTACCTCCTGCATTTAATCGTCTCCTGGGCGTAGGAGAATTTATTCTTTGTGGTGTGTGTGCGTGCGTGTGTGTGTGTGTGTGTCTTTTATGGCAAACGATATAAGATTCCATCATCACCATCACCATCATCTCGCCTGTAATTTCCCACCCACAAATGAGATGATGTCGGGCCCAGGAAGCAAGGGAAAAAGATTTATACTTGCAGAGCTAATCAACAGCATAGCCATTAAGATGTGTCACACAGTCCATCACCTACCGTTCAAGCACCTCGAATCATCACTCACCTCAAATAATGATCCATATATATATTTTTTCCCATATACATGAATTTTATATTTCCTAATTATAAAAAAAAAGAGGTCATCGACAGCACTCAAGTAATTGGAAGGGGTGCAAAGCACTCATTTTCTCCTCCTTACACAGCTCAACACACCAACTCCATCGCCTGGCAGTTCCCGAGTCTCATTAGCTTCTGTACCTCATTTTATTACACACCCATTTGTCTCAACCTTCTTGATGGTCTGTAACTCCTTCTCCCATCTTCACATTGACTTATATATATCATTTTCAGTTCCTAGCTTATACCCATAACATCGAAAGATTCTGTTGATGCATGGTGTCAATAGTCTTCAATACTCCACCTCTCTCTGCACTTCTGCAGTCACATCGTATCCTGTCCCATCCATTCTTCGCAATCCACACACACACACACACACACACACACACACACACACACACACACACCTCATAAATCCCATTTCCACTATTGTTGCTATGAGTTTTCGTTCTGATACAACACCAAAGTCTCACACCCATATGTTAATGTGGACACTAAAACACCTTCATGCTTTCCTCTTGCAGCCTCCACATTCACACCTTTGCTTATAACCAAGGCCCTTAAAGGTTCAGCTACCTTCCTTCTTCGTACAATTCTACCTTCCATTTAGTCTGCACATTTAACTCTTTCCCATCACTGCACCAGGTTATCAAAACTCCCTCACTGATTCAGATCTCTCCATTCACTACCTGATAATACTGATAGTCACTTTCCCTCTCAACAACAAGGTTCATTCTACACTTATCAACATGTACTATCAAAGCACGGTGCTCATAGATAACAACAGAACTCTGCACCAGTCTGAATCACCAGCGATGCTAAATTAAAAACTGTTGATGTGCTTACTCAGCCTCTAAAACGGTGTGATCAAGATGGACAGAACGGCCACCTGGGAGTCATAGGAGCCAGGGTTCATATCCTTGTAACTAACGTCCGTCTTTTTATCGATACTTTTTTTCAGATTTTTTTTTTTTTTTTGGCGAGGGGAGGGTAGTTTCTGCATCTGGGGAAATATTTTCTTTTTTTCTTTTCCCACACCGATATCCAAATTCTTCTATGCGGATGAATTAAATAAACCCTTTGAATCCATGTGATGTTATCTTGGTTTAATTATCAATGATATCAGACAGTTGTGTTCAGCGTAGGAAAGGTCTGTCATGCTGAAGGGGGATAAAAGAAAGCTACTCATTTAACTATACACATTCTGAAAATTATATCGAAATGTAAATAAAAATCATCATGACACGGTAAAAATAAGAAAGACGTCCACGGTCTGCGCTGTTAATCTCATCACTCGTCATTGTGTTGACGTCGTTGATTAAAAACTGTTGCTGTGTTTAGTCATCTGAGAATGAGCATGAGAGGCTGTGAGATGTAGTTTTGTAAAAATTAGTCCTTTCAGGGTCGGGAGAAAAGTAGTATACCGTGTCACCTACCGCCAAATGCCAATATTTAGCTAACAGTGAGAATGCCAGCCTGATAGTGTTAATATTATCAACATAACCCTTCCATGGTACAGATAACTTCTGCATTCTATTCTCGCTATCCATATTTTACTCATCTAGCAGTGAGTTATAGGAGCCTGAGAGTGCTGATAGCTCTTAATAAGTATCGTCATTAGACTGTGTGATCAGGATTGGTGGAATCGTGGCCTGTGAGTCATAGGAGCCTGGTTTCAAGTCTCTCTGCACTGTCATTTTACTTTTATTTTAATGTTTTCTTGTGTTTTTCCTTTCTTTTTCTGTTTCTTTTTTTATTTCACTAATTAATATCCTCAAATGTATTATGCATG
>NC_137050.1:42470660-42515660 GCF_032717465.1 Coenobita brevimanus | reverse complement strand
GGATGGATGGTTGGATGTGTGAGTGAGAAGGGACTGGATGGATTGGTGGATGAACGGCGGGTGGAAAGGTGGATGAATGTGTGATTGAGAAGGGTTTGGGTGATTGGGTGGGTGAGGGGTTAATGGATGGATTGGTGAGTGGATGGGTTTGTGAGAATGGAGATATATTGGTGGATGAGGGGTAGGTGGATGGATGAATGGATGGATCAATGAGAAGGCGAGTTGGGATAGATATATTGGCTGAAAAGAGACTGATGGATGGATGGATTGATGGATGGGCAGGTGAAGTATTTAGCTGCTTTCAGTTTTTTTAATGTTCATAGTCGACCCAGTTTTGTTCTTCTCTAGAGAGTTCTTGCTTTCTGTGTGTGTGTGTGTGTGTGTGTGTGTGTGTGTGTGTGTGTGTGTGTGTGTGTGTGTGATTGCATGTTTGTGTGTATTTGTTTTTTGTGTTTGATTGTGTGTTTTTCATTGTTTGTAATTGTGTTTCTGTTTGGTTTTGTCTGTTTGTTTTGTATATTTGTTTGCTTGTGATTATGTATGTGTTTGTGTTTGATTTTGTGTTTGAGCGTGTGATTTTGTTTGTGTTTTTATTGTATTTGTTTTATTGTGTGTTTGTTTGTTCCCTTTGGTTTGCATGTGTTTGTATTTGTTTTTGTTTGTTTGTTTCTGTTTGCGTTTGTATTTTTGTTTGATTGTGTTTGTGTTTGTGTGTATTTTTGTGTTTGTTCGTGTGTTTGCTTGTGCGTTTGTTTGTGTTTTTGTTTTATGTGTGTTTGTGTGTTTGGTTTTGTTTGTTTGTTTCTTTGATTGTGTATTTGTGTGTGTTCCTGTGTGGGTTTGAGTTTGTGTATGTGTTTGTAGATTGTTGTACGTGAATTTGTGTGTGTATATGTTTCTTTGTATGTGTGCTAGTGTGTTTGTATGTGTTTGTGTTTGTTTGTGTGATTCTGTTTCAGTTTCTGTTTGTGTGTTTGTTTGTGTTTGTGAATGTGTGTGTTTGTCTTGTTTTTGACTGTGTGTTTGTGTATTTATCCGTGTCTGTGTGTTTTTTTGTTTGTGTGTTTGTGTGCCTGTGTGTCTGTGTGCCTGTGTGTTTGTGTTAGTGTTTGGTTGTGTGAGTTTGTGTGATTGTGTGTTTATCTGTGTTTGTTTTTGTTTGTTTTGTTTGTGTTTTGTGTTTATGTGTGTTTGTGTGATTTTGAGTGTTTGTGCTTGTGTTTGTTTGAGTTTGTTTTCTGACTACGGATTCATGATTTTTCATCACCATCACCGTTGTCTCGCCTTTTTCCCACCCACTTGTGAGGTGAGGCAGGGTCCAAGAAAAAAAAGAAAAAATAATATTTGTAGAGCTAATCAACAGCATGACCAATGAAATGGGACACAGACTCATTCATTTACCACTTCTTCTTCTTTTTCTTCTTCTTCCTCCTCCTCCTCCGCAGCTTTGCCCATGTTTATATAGGGTCGCTGTTTCTCTCTAGTCGTCTCCATTCTCCTCTGTGTCCTAACGTATCCCCTACTCTATTATTCTCCCTCATATCTCGCTGTATACAGTCCATCCACCGTCTCCTCGGCCGACCCCTTCTTCGTCTACCCTCCACTTCCATATCCATCACTCTTCCACCCACATAGCCCTCATTCATTCTTATTACATGTCTCTCGTCTCTCCTGCACTTTCTTTGAGATTTACACAACCTTAATCGTTCCCCTAGTTCTCTCATTCCTGGTCTTATACATTCTCGTGACCCCGTTCATCCAGCTTAGCATCCACATCTCCGTCACCTTCAACTTTCTCTCCTGAGACTTCTTTATGGGCCAAGTTTCCAAACCTTATATCATTGCAGGCCTTACCCCCGTTTATTATACTTTTCCTTTCACTCTTGCACTGATATTTTTCTATCACATAACACTTCTGACATCTTATAGTTTCTCCATCCTGCTTGTATCCTAAGGTTAATTTCTGTATCCTATCCGCCGTCAACTTTTATTCGAGCCCAGATACTTGAATGTCTCAACTCTTCATTTTTACTCCCAGCAGTCTCATATCTCCCTGTTCTTCTTCTCCATTTACCAGTAAAACACATAAAATCATCGCTCACCTCACACATGAACTTCATATTTCCTAACAGAAACAGTGAGTTCGTCAACAGCTCTCAAGGTAAGGAAAGAGGTGGTAAGCATTGTCATATTCTCCTCACATAGCTCATCAGAACAGCTCGATCGCCTGTCAGTGCCCCAATCTCAGGAGTTCAGTATATTACACACTCATTTACCTGTCTCTTGGCCTTCTTGATGGCCTGCCACGCCTTCTTCCATTTTCCGACGAAAACACCTATATCATTTTCACTCCCCGACGTATACCCCATTTCTCCTTAAGATCATAACATCTAAAGAGTCTGTCCATTATCGTTTGGTTTTACTGCCACCAAACAGTTTTATTACTAAACCTAAAAAAATATTTCCCGTGTTGAAGGGGTAAAAAGAACCGTACATCCGACCCCCCGTACAACAGAGACTCTATACAAATCGGGAAAATAAATCATCCAAAAATCTCATGAATAATATGGAGGGAAAAAAAAAAAAAGTTCCCGACCCTCGTTTTTAACCACATCACTCATCACTGTATTGAAGTGGTCTGTTGCTGTGATTAATCATCTGAAAGTGAACATGGGAGGCTGAGTGTGTTAATATCGTTGAAATTAACCCTTTCTTGGCTGGGACAAATGAAGTATACATTGTCACCAAGCGCCATATATTGATCTAATAGTGAGTATGCCAGCCTGAGAGTGTTAATATCGTCAGCATTACCCCTTCCATGATAGAGGCAACTTCTGTATTCTATTCCCACTATCCCGATGTTACCCATCTGGCCGTGAGTCACAGGAGCCTGCGAGTGTTGATAGCTCTTGATATGTTTGGTCATTGAGACGGCGTGATCCGGACTGATGGAATCATGGCCTGTGAGTCATAGGAGCCCGGGTTCATTACTTTGCAAGCCGTCTTTCTACTTTTATATTCATTTTGTATCCTTGTGACATTTGAACGTGATTTTTTTTATTTTTGTCATCTTTTCATTTCCTTACCATCATTTCAAGTAATATCCAAAATTCTATTAAGTGTGCTTGACCTTCCTACCGGCCCCATTATGTATGTATTTATGTATTTATTTGGTTTGTAAATATTATTTTATCCCCCATTATGTGATCCTTGGACTGAAGGAGATAATGGAGTCTGTCACGAACTCTTTCAGTACAAGAGATCATTTCTAAGGTGAATAAGTAACCTGAAGTTTGGTCCTTAAGACGGTGTGATCAGGACTGGTGGAATCGTAGTCCATGAGTCATAGAAGCCCGAGTTCATACGACGATGATTCCGTCTTTTTTTTTTTTTTTTTTTTTAACATCTCTTTTTTTTTTTTTTTTTATCTGAAACAACTTTTTGCCTATTTTCCCCACTTTCCCCTATTTTACTTTCCACAAGATATTCTTAATTCCCGTATGTCGCTGATTTAAACCTTTCAAGCTGAGGTCATTTGTGTGTGTGTGTGTGTGTGTGTGTGTGTGTGTGTGTGTTCTAGCTAGGGATTGATACTTTTATCATCACCAGCACCATCATCATCTCGTCTATTTTTCCCACCCAGAGGTGAGGTGAGGTGGGGTCCAGGATGCAAGGGGGAAAAGTTACAGTGGGAGAGCTAATCAACAGCATAGCCAACGAAATGGGCCACACACTTATGCATTTATCATTCAAACATCTAGAATCACTTGTAACATCAGAGAACTGATGAGCTAGACGTGTTTTTTTTTTTTAAGTTTCCTTTGTATACGATCATATTTTGTTTAACAGGCAGTCTGTCGAGAACAGTCAAAGTCAGAACAGGTGTCTAAGCATTGTCATCTTCTCCTCCTTATATTGCTAATTACACCAGCTCGATCGCCTCTCAGTTCCCAAGCCTCATCAACATCACTATCTCATTACAAACAGCATTCATTTTTCTTGTCTTGATGGTCTGCCACGCCTATTTCAAACTTAAGAATCAGTCACATATAGCATTTTCTTTCCCACATTTATAACCATTTTCTCCACAAGATCGTAACAGACAATCAGTGTTCAACCGTAGTGCCAACAGACATTTTTGCTCCACATCTTTCTCGAGTCGCATCACTTTCTATCCTATCCTATCCACTGTTTGCACCCCACACACATTACTTAGAAACTCCATTTCCACTACTCTTGCTCTCGAGTATTCGTTCTAAAATCACACCAAAGTCTCACACTCACATATTACTGTGGGCACCAAAGCACTTTCATGCAGTCTTCTTGCAGCCTCCACATTCGCACCTTTTCTTATAACCGAGACCCCTATAGATCCAGCCACTATCATTCTCTTTGCTATTCTGTTTTCCACTTCATCCGCACGTTTATTTTCTACTACTACATCCGGATACCAAAACTCCCTTACTAATTCAAGTCTCTCCATTTACTATCACGTAACACTGATAGTCACTCAACAACAACGTTCCTTCTACACTTCTCAAAATATACTATGAAAGCACGTAGTTCATAGTCAACCGATCTCTGCTTCAATCTCGTAATGGCCAGTGAAGCTATTGTAAAAAATGTTGATGTGTTTACTCATCCTCCATGACGGTGTGATCATGATGGATAGAACGGCCGCCTACAAGTCATAGGAGCCAGCGTTCATATCCTATTTGGTGTTCCGTGTTTTACAAATATTATTGTTTCGTTTTTGTAGTTATTTTGGGGTAGTTTCTGTTTCTGAGTAATTATAATCGTTTGGTTTCACTTCTCATTTGTATCTTCATTCTTCTGTACTGATATTTTAAATTAACCCCTTCAATCTGGGTGACGTCATTTTGGTTTATTCATACTGCAACCAGACAATCTCATTATTAAACTTAAGAAAATTCTTCTTTTCAATGTTGCCTTTAACCCTACAGCTATAGAAGACTATCCTGGTCACACACAGGTTCGAAAATTCTTTCTTCATCAAAATCAAATTCATCAGGAGAAGGCAAAAATAAAATGAATGAGGCTTCCCAGGGCTGTGCTGTTAACCATATCCCCGTCATCGTGTTGAAGTGGCTGATTAACAACTATTTATATATGTACTCAGTTATCTGAAAGTGAGCATGAAAGACTGGGAGTGGTAAATACTGTAAAAATAAACCTTTTCATGCCCGGGACAAATGTAGCATACAGTGTCACGCAGCGCCAGATGCTAACATTTCGTTTTTATTCAGTATGCCAGCCTGAGAGTGTTAATATTGTCAGCATTTACCCTTCCATGGTACAGATAACATCTGTATTCTATTCCCGCTGTCCCGATTTTACTTATCTGGCCGTGAGTCATAGGAGCCTGAGAGTGTTGATAGCTTTAATAAGTTTGGTCCTTAAGATGGCGTGATCAGGACTGGTGGAATCGTGCCCTGAGAGTCATTGAAGCCCGGGTTCACACTCATCGCAGGAGCACGGTTTCTCGTCTCCTCCACGTCGTCTTTTTACTTTTATTTTCGTATAGCTTCCTTGTGGATTTTGCGTATGATTTTCACTGCTTGTCCTTCTGCATCATTTTACCATTGAGTAATGTCCTAGATTGTTATGAGTGAGGGCGAAGTCCTTTGCAAATCTCTCGTCAAGTAGTGGCATTTTCTCACAAATGAGAGGCCACACCCAGCCCAGCCCAACCCGTCCCTGCCCGACACGGCCCGACCGTAACGCTTTTAAGAAGCTTATATCTCAGCAACCACAGGGCCGATCACTGAATGGTTTGCATCGTATGATAGCCTAAATCTTTATGATTTGTTTTTGACAGGTTTCATCACATCCCGGCGGTGCACGAGGCACGTGACAGGCGCCAAGTGCAGCATGTCGAAAATCATCAAAAGAGGGCCACATGCCAGATAGCTTGCCGTAAAGTAACGAAACTTGGTAGGTAGATAGCCATCTATAAACTCTATCCATCCTTGGGGTGTAAGGCTACATTTCAATTCTTTATGATTTAAATGGCATCGCTCGTACCTCGCTGACAAGACATTTTACTTGCATGAAAGCACTGAAATGTCACCTTACACCCTGAGGATGCCTAGAGTATACTGATGGCTATCTACCTACCAAGTTTGACAAAATGTCTGGCCTGTGGCCCTCTTTTGAAGATTTTCGACATGCTGCACTTGGCGCGTGTCACGTGACACGTGCACCACCTGGGTGTCTTGAAACCTGTCAAAAAACAAATCTTAAAGAACTGGGCTATGATATGGTGCAAACCACGCAGTGATCGGCTCTGTGGTTGCTGAGTTATATGTTTCTGAACAGCGTTACGGTCCGGCCAAGTTGGACCGGGCCTTGTCAAGCAGCTCATATGCAAGAAAATGCCACTACTTGACGAGAGACTGGCGAGGGCTTCGCTCTCGCTCGTCACCTGCTTGAAACCAATGCCGTGCCTTTTTTTTCCTTTTTTATTTCATTCTCACTTGTGATAGATAATTATTTTGGTCACTTTCACAATGATATCCTCGGACTGAAAAGTTAGCGGAGTTTGTCTAGAACTTTTTTGGTACAAGAGATGATTTCTAAGATTAATAAAGTAACCTGAAGTTTGGTCCTTAAGACGGTGTGATCAGGACTGGTGGAATAATAGCCCGTGAGTCATAGGAGCCCAGTTTTGTATCACATACGGCGCCGTCTTTTTTTTCTCAGTTTCTTTTTACTAATATGGTATTACTTTTTCCCCATTTTCCTCATTTTCCTTTATTTCCCTTTCCCACTGACTTCCAAAATTGTTTCATGTCGTTGATTTAACCCTTTCAAGTTGAAGTGTGTGTGTGTGTGTGTGTGTGTGTGTGTGTGTGTGTGTGTGTGTGTGTGTGTGTGTGTGTGTGTTTTGGCAAGCGATTGACGATTCTATCATCACCATCACCTTCATCATCTCGCCTATAATTTCCCACCCACAAATGAGATGATGTCGGGCCCAGGAAGCAAGGGAAATAGATTTATACTTGCAGAGCTTATCAACAGCATAGCCATTAAGATGTGTCACACAGTCCATCACTTACCGTTCAAGCACCTACAGTAGAATCATATCTCACTCTAAAAAATTATCAATATATTTTTCTTCCATATAGATGAATTTCATATTTCCTATAAAAAAAAAAAGACAAGTTCATCGACAGGAGTCAAGTACAAAGAAGCTGTGCCAAGCACTCATTTTCTCCTCCTTACAGAGCTCAACACACCAACTCCATCGCCTGGCAGTTCCCGAGTCTCATTAGCTTCTGTACCTCATTTCATTACACATTCAGTATCCTTGTGTCTCAACTTCTTGATGGTCTGTCACGCCTTCTCCCATCTTCACATTCAATTACATATATCATGTTCAGTCCCTAGCTTATACCCATAACATCGAAAGATTCTGTTCAGATTGGTGCTAATAGACTTCATTACTCCACATCTCTCTGAAGTCACACCATATCCTGTCCAATCCATTCTTCGCAATCCACACACACACACACACACACACACACACACACACACACACACACACACACACACACACACACACACTCCTCAGAAATCCCATTTCCACTTCTGTTGCTTTTGAGTTTTCGTCCTAACATAACACCAAAGTCTCACACCCATATGTTAATGTGGGCACTAAAACACCTTCATGCAGTTCTCTTGCAGCCTCCACAGTCACACCTTTGCTCACAACTAAGGCCCTTAAAGGTTCAGCCACTTTCCTTCTTCGTACAATTCTACGTTGCATTTAGTCTGCGCAAATAACTCTTTCCTATTACTGCACCAGGTTGTCAAAACTCCATCACTGATTCAGATCTCTCCATTCACTACCAGATAATACTGATAGTCACTTTCCCTTTCAACAACAACGTTCATTCTACACTTATCAACATGTACTATCAAAGCACGGTGCTCATAGATAACAACAGAACTCTGCACCAGTCTGAATCACCAGCGATGCTAAATTAAAAACTATTGACGTGCCTACTCAGCCTCTAAGACGGTGTGATCAAGATGGATAGAACGGCCACCTGGGAGTCATAGGAGCCAAGGTTCATATCCAAGAAGAGTTTCCGTCTTTTTATCGGTATTATTATTTCGGTTTGGATTTTTTTTTTTTTCGGGTAGTTTCTGCATCTCGGGAACTAATTTCCTTTCTTGCTTTCTCACACCAATATCCTCATTCTTCTGTTCGGCTGAATTACCTTTGAATCCTGGTGATGTAATTATTACTGGTATCAGACAATTGTGTTCAACTTAAGAAAGGCCTCTCCTGTTGATGGGGGATAAAGGAAAGCTGTTCATTTAACCAAACACATTCCGAAAATTCTATCCAAATCTAAACAAAATTCATGAGAAGGTAAAAATAAGAAAGACGTCCACGGTCTGCGCTGTTTACCGCATCACTCGTCATTGTGTTGACGTCGTTGATTAAAAACTGTTGCTTTGTTTGGTGATATGAGAATGAGCATGGGAGGCTAAGAATGTTATTGCGGTAAAACTTAGTCCTTTTATGGCCGGGACAAACGTAGGATACTGTGTCACCTTCCGCAAAATGCTAATATTTACCTAATAGTGAGGATACCAGCCTGAGTGTGTTAATATTGTCAGCATTAACCCTTCCATGGTAGGGATAACTTCCGTATTCTGTTCCCGCTCTCCCGATTTAATTCATATGACTGTGAGTCATAGGAGCCTGATAGTGTTAATAGCTCTTATTAAGTTGGTCCTTAAGACGGTGTGATTAGGACTGGTGGAATTGTGACCTGTGAGTCATGGGAGCCTGGTTTCAAGTCTGTCCGTGCAGTCTTTTGGTAATGATAGTTTTTTTCTTGTGTTTTTTCATGTTTTTTTTACTTTTTCTTTTTTCACTTACTCTTATCCTAAAGTCTGTTACGCGTGTTTTACCTCCCTCTAACCAATCCGTGTTTTGTTTTTTTTAATCTTTTGGCGTGTAAAAAGGTGTTGTTCACCTTCACTATGATATCGCTTCACTGATCGTGTTAATGGAGTCTGTCTGGAACTCTTCCAGTACCGGTACAAGAGATCTTTTCTAAGGTGAATACAGTAACCTGAATTTTGGTCGTTAAGACGGTGTGATCAGGACTGGTGGAATCGTAGCCCGTGAGTCATAGCAGCTCGAGGTCACGTCCAACACTGAGTCTATTTTCCTCAATTCCCTTATTTTTGTTTCCCACTGACATTCATAATTCTTTTATATCGTTGATTTAGCCGTCTCAGGTCGACGTCGCGGGAGTGTGTGTGTGTGTGTGTGTGTGTGTGTGTGTGTGTGTGTGTGCTATATGTTTGTCTGTTGATGTTTATGTTCGTTTGATCGTGTATACGTGTTTGTGCATGTATGTAAGTGTTAGTGTATCTCAGTTCCCCTTTGTCTGTGTGTGTTCTTACCTAATTGTTCTTACCTAATTGTATCTTTACAGGAATGAGTCAAGCTCGTACTGTCCCGTGTCTTAAACAATATTTATCGTACATATCCTTAAATTTATGAATTGTTTTGGCACACACTATTTCATTCGGTAGTGCATTCCATTGATCAATTGCTCTGTTTGGGAAACTGAATTTCCTTACGTCTTTATCACCTCTCTTCTCATGCAGTTTTTTGCAGTGTCCTCTTGCTGATGCTTCTCCATATGTTAAGTAATCATTTATGTCTATTTTCTCCTTTCCTGATTTGCATTTATATAGCATTATCATGTCACCTCTTTTCCTTCTCTCCTGTAGTGTTGGTAGATTCAGTTTATTTAGTCTTTCTTCGCAGCTTAGGTCCCTTAAGCTTGGTATCCATCTTGTAGCGGCCCTTTGAACTTTTTCAATCTTGTCTATGTGCTTTTTGAGATGAGGACTCCAGACTACTGATGCATATTCCAGGGTTGGTCTAATGAATGATGTTATTATCCTTCTTAGCATGTCTTCATTTATGTATGTGAATGCTATTCTCATATTTGCAAGCAGTGTATACATGATCCGTACCTTCTCGCTGATGTGGTCAGCCGGAGATAGTCTGTTATTAATAATCACACCTAGGTCTTTCTCTCTTTCTGATGTATATAGGGTTTTATTTCCTAACTTATAATCCCAATCAGGTCTTTTTCCACTTTTACCAAACTTGATTACATGACACTTGTCCACATTGAATTCCATTTGCCATGTACTATTCCATTCATGAAGTTTATTTAATTCTTCTTGTAGCTCTTTACAAGAGTCTGTGTTAGTAATTCTCCTTTGTATTTTTGCATCATCTGCAAACATATTCAGATAGCTCTCATTTCCAGTGTTACTGTTTATATCATTTATATACACTAAAAACATGATTGGTGCCAGCACTGAACCCTGCGGTACTCCACTAGTCACTTCTTTCCATGATGAGTAGTTTCCTCTTAGTACTGTCCTCATTTCTCTTTTTATGAGAAAGTCTTGCATCCAACAAAACAGTTTACCTCGAATTCCTCCTTGATGGTACAGTTTCCATAAAAGTCTTTGGTGTGGTACTGTGTCAAAAGCTTTCTTGAAATCTAAATAGATACTGTCTACCCATCCTTCTCTTTCCTGTATTGTGTTTGTTACTCTGTCATAGTAGCTCAACAGATTAGTAACACATAATTTTCCTTTTCTGAAACCAAACTGTCTTTCTGTTATCATACTGTGTTCTTCTAGATGATTTACCCAAGCTTTTCTTATAAGTTTTTCTAATACCTTGCTTACAGCACTGGTCAGTGATACTGGTCGGTAGTTGAGTGGATTTTGTCTATTTTCTTTCTTGAATAAGGGGACAATATTTGCTTTTTTCCAAATATCAGGTAGTTTACCTTGACTCAAGGATTTCTTGAAAATTAAAAATAATGGTTTACATAACTCCTTTGCACATTCTCGTAATACCCAACATGAAATTTCATCAGGACCACTTGCTTTTCCTCTGTCTAATCTACTTAACTCCTCCTGTATTACTTTTTCTACTATTTGTATATCTGGTAGTATGTGTGGACATGCGTGTTCCACATAGTCCCTCTCAAAAATTTTTTCTTATGTAAAAACTAATTGGAAATTCTTATTTAGTGCTTCACAAATATCTTTCTCTTGTGTATAAGTGATTCCCTCGTCCGTAATGGATTGTATTATATCTTTTACTTTAGTTTTGCTTCTGATATAGCTGTAAAACAGCTTTGGTTGATCACTACTTTTATTTATTATATCCTCCTCAAACTGTTTTTGGGCTTCCCTCCATATTCTTGTATAGTCGTTTCTTGCCTGTGTGTATTTATTGTACGCCCTTTCACTATTGTGTCTTCTGTATCTATTCCACAACAAATCTCTTCTTTCTTTTGATTTTTTACATTCTGTATTGAACCATTTCTGTATTTTCTTATCTGCTTCTTTGTTCTGTGGGATGTACTTCTGGACTCCTATTTCATAAAATTCACAAAATTTTTTATATACAACATTTAAATCTTGTCCTCTAAGCTCATTTTCCCAATCAACTTCTAAGAAATACATCTTTAGGTCTTGATAATTTCCCTTTTTATAGTTTAGGCTCTTTTTGGAACTATCATTGCTGTTTACTATGTCATATGCTATCCTGAAGTTATAGTTTAGTACTGCATGATCGCTTTTGCCGAGTGGAGGGTGATATATTAAAATGTCAATATCATTTTCTTGCCTTGTAAATATTAGATCTAGCACTGAAGGTACATCAAGTTCTCTTTTTCTGGTGGTTTCCCTCACATGTTGCGTTAAGAAAAACTCTTGTACGAGATCCAGAAGCTTTTGGTCCCAACAGCTTTCTTGGCTATTTATATCAAGAGTATTCCAATTTATATTTGTATTGAAGTCCCCAGTTAGTATAATTCTTTCCGATTTCTCTTCCATTTTATGTAGCAATGATCTTACACTCTGAATTGTACTCTCTGCCAGGTCCTCATATTCGTCTCTTTCCCATGTGTTTGATCTGGGTGGCATGTACAAATTGGCTACAATTACTTTACCTTCAGATGTGTCGATCTCTACTGCAATCAGTTCTACTTGTGATGGTATATCTAGTTTTATTTCCTTGACTTTTATATTTTTCTTAGTTAATATTATAATTCCTCCTCCTTTTTTTAAATATCTGTCTCTTCTCCATATATTGTATTCCTCTAAGTTTAGTATGTCATTTGATATCCTTGGTATTAATTTTGTTTCAGTTAGGCATATTATTTGTGGTTCATTTTCTCTGACATAATCATTCATCTCTAGTAATTTAGATACCATTCCATCCACATTTGAGTACATCAACTTTATCATCTTGTTTATATATTTGTCATGACATGGTTCTACTACCTTCCTCCTTTTTCTTCCATCCTGTTTGTGTACCACTTTCGTACCTGCAATCCTATTACTTTGTAAAAAAAAAATTCTTCTTGTCCTCCTCTGATCTTCCCTCATTTTTTGTTTTTGCTTCCTCCCTTTTCTCTTTCAGTAATTCCAGTTCCTCTTGTGTTAGGCATCTTTTTATCCATACATTTTTGAACTCCTCTTTTTCCTTAAGATTCTTTGCATTTTTTAGTATCTCTTCCACAGTGTTTACACTCTGGAAAGTCACCTTTAGAGGTCTTGTCTTGCTTTTCTCGTATTTCCCTAACCTTTCGTGTTCCTCTATGTCTTTACTTTTATTTATTTTTATTTTTTTTTATGCGAGGAAGAAGGAACCAAAGGCCATGAGCCCGCAGTAACAGTTCCCTCCAAGAGAAAAACAAAATACAATATAGAGCCAAATTCAAGATCCAATCATTTTGAGATGCCTGGACACACTGCGTTTGAAAGACTGGAGATCATAGGCAGCAGGAAATACAGACAGAGGGAGACAGTTCCAGAGCTGACCTGTTGCATAAATGAAAGACTGGGAGTAACGGTTAACTCTTGCATTAGAGAGTTGGACAGAAAAAGGATGAGAGTTTGCTGCCAGACGGGTGCTACACGCCCGTCGTAGAGGTGGAGGAATGCAAGCAGACAGTTCAGAGGAGCAGTGATCATTAAAGTAGCGATAGAAAAGAGATAAAGATGCAACAGTGCGGCGAAGAGACAGAGGTTGAAGGGAGTCAGTAAGAGGAGGAGAGTTAATGAGACGAAAAGCCTTTGACTCCACCCTATTGAGAAGAGCTGTATGTGGGGAGCCTCCCCACACATGAGAGTTGTACTCCACACAGGGGCGGATAAAACCCCTGTATAGAGTCAACAATTGTGCAGGGGTAAAGAAAGAGCGGAGTCGGCTTAGCACACCCAATCTCTTGGAAGCAGATTTTACAAGAGATGTAATATGATCTTTCCAAGATAAGTCCCGAGTAAATGAAACCCCAAGCATGTTCAAGGATGATGCAGGATTAATCTGAATATTATTAAACATTAGTGGGTATACCTGTGGAAGATTTCGTCGGGTTGATATGTGTAAGAACTGAGTCTTAGATGCATTAAAGACAACCATATTATTTTTACCCCAGTCAGAGATACGAGCCAAATCAGACATTAGGTGTGCCACAGCCTCATCCCTTGCTTGTTGAAGTAACTGTTGAGATGGGCGTTGCGGGAACCGAATGGAAAGGTGAAGGGTGGAGTCGTCAGCGTATGAGTGGATAGGGTTAGATGTACAGCTTAGAAGATCATTGATGAATAAAAGGAAGAGAGTTGGTGATAGGACAGAGCCCTGAGGAACACCACTGTTGATAGATCTAGGAGAAGAACGATGGCCGTCTACAACAGCGGCTATAGAACGACCAGAAAGGAAGCTAGCGATGAAGGCACAGATAGAAGGATAGAGACCGTAGGAGGGCAGTTTGGAAATTAAAGATTTATGCCAGACTCGATCGAAAGCCTTTGAGATGTCAAGTGCAATGGCAAAGCTTTCGCCAAAGTCCCGAAAGGAGGATGACCAGGAGTCTGAAAGGTAGGTGAGAAGATCGCCAGTGGAGCGTCCCTGACGGAACCCATACTGACGATCGGAAAGAAGGTTGTGATAGGAAAGATGCCTTAAAATTTTTCTATTAAGAATTGACTCGAAAACTTTTGAAATACAGGACGTTAAAGCAATTGGACGATAGTTGGAGTGTTGGGAGTGGTCACTCCTTCTTTGGGACTGGCTGAATGAGAGCAAACTTCCAGCAAGAAGGAAAGGTACAAGTTGACAGACAAAGGCGAAAGAGTTTGCCTAGGCAGGGTGTAAGCACAGAAGCACAGTTCTTGAGAACAACAGGAGGGACCCCATCAGGCCCATATGCCTTGTTAGTACTGAGGCCAGTGATGGCAGAAAATACATCAACTGAAGAAATTTTAATGTCAGCCATGAGGAAGTCAGAGGGGGGAAGTGATGGAGGAACAGCACCGGAATCGTCTAAGGTAGAATTGGAGGAGAAAGTCTGTGCGAAGAGATCTGCTTTATCAGTAGAAGAAATAGCTACAGAACCATCAGAGTAGAAAAGAGGAGGGAAGGATGATGAGGTAAAGTTGTTAGAAAGACTTTTGGCAAGATGCCAGAAGGAGCGGGAAGAATTCGAGTCGGAGAGTTGAGAGCATTTAGTATGGATGAAATTATTTTTGGTAGAGCGAAGAACAGACTTAGCACGATTCCGGGCAGAAACGTAAAGATGATGTGATTCGGGGGTGGGTTGGCTCCGGTACCTTTTGTTGGCCCTCTCCTTGTTGCGGACAGCATTAGAACAAGCGTGATTAAACCAAGGCTTTCTTGCATTAGTCAAAGGATATGAGAAAGGAATGTATGCTTCCATGCCCGAGAGAATAACCTCCGTAATGCGCAAGGCACACTCAGATGGCTCCCAGCCACGGAAGCAATAATCAGATTTCCTCTGATACTTCTTTCAGTAAGCTCATTACATTTGCCATATCCTTTTTGTCTATGGTGATCTTGTTTTTAACTTCATCCTCTTCTATACCAGTGATTACTATTGATTTGTTTATCTCTACTGAATCTCTGACTAACTTTGGATTGTTTTGGATTATTCTTTTCACCTCCTTTTTAATGCTTTTTTCCTCCACCCTTGTTTCTAAGTCTTTCTTTACTTTCACCATTTCTGCATACGTTGTTTCTACATCATTTTTGTAGCTTTGCACAGCTTCATTTACTTGTGTTATCTTCTCCTCAATATCACTGCTCTGGTCAATAAGACTGCTAACTTGCCTAATTGTCTCTGTGTCATTTTTGAACTCTTCCATAACACTCTCGTGATTGACTACTGTACTTGCCATTTCACTCATTTTCTTCCTAAGTGTACTCAATTCCACGGTTAGTTCACTGATGGTTGTGTCTTTCTTATTGGCCTCCCTTCCTAGTTTTTCTATTTCTTCCTTTTGCAAGTGCATCTGCTTCTTTATTTCATCAATTTCATTTTTGAAAGCCATTTCTAGTTTGTTTACACGTTCAACCAGTCTATTGTGAGTCTCTACTTCAACCAGTTCTTGGTAGAAATCATCATTTTGCTTTTTACCTTTATCCCTTTTCTTTTCCAAATTTGTTATACTGAAGTATGTATCCATTTTGCAATACTTAAAGTGCAAAGCATATACTTACAATCTCCGTCTTGTTGTAGTCTAAACAAACCTCAGAGATGACTCAGCGTATTCTTTCGTCTTGGTTCTATTTCCTGTTTTTACAAGTCTTGTTGAAACCTATTATTTTTTTCCTTTTTATAATGAACAATCATTTAGTCTAACCTGGTACTGAGCTTGACTCATACAAAGATACTATTTAGGTAATGCCACTGGACGTGATGATTTGATACGGAGCGTCGGTGTCACACGTCCACCTAGATTGAATCCCTGTGTGTGTGTGTGTGTGTGTGTGTGTGTGTGTGTGTGTGTGTGTGTGTGTGTGTGTGTGTGTGTGTTTTGGCAAGCGATGGACGATTTTATCACCAATCTGGGTGGGGTGAAGAAGGTTCCAGGAAGCAAGACACAAAAAAGTTATAATGGGAGAGCTAACCAATCACATAGCCAATATAACGGACCTCACAGTCTTTCACTTAGTATTCAAGCACCTAGAATCATCGTTAGCCTCAAAGAAATGATCATGTAGCTTTTTTTTTATGATTTTATTCCTTACCGATAATGTTCATTTTATGTGTAACAAAGTCTTTTCGTCGAGAACAATGAAATTCAGAGAAAAGGTTCTAAGCAATGTCACGTCGTTCTAATCATATTGCTCATGACACCAACTCGATCGATTGACAATTACAGAGCCTCATCAATTTCAGTATTTATTTTATTACACAATCGTTTTCCCTGTCTCTCAACGCTTTTGATGGTCTGCCACACCTTCTCCCATCGTCACACTCATTAACACCATGTTCAGTCCCCAGTTCAGTCCTATTTTCTCCCTGACCATAACATCTAAAGATTCTGTTCAACCTGGTCTCAACGCACTTCTTTATTCCACATCTCTCTAGAATTACATCATTTTCAATTGTATCTACTCTTTGCAATCCACACACATACCTCAGAAACCCCATTTTCACTACTGGCATACTTGAGCTTTTATTCAAATATTGCACCAAAGTCTCTCACTCATGTCTGACTATGGACACTAAAACACCTTCATGCAGTCCTCTTGCAGCCTCCAAATTCACACCTTTGTTTATAAACAAGGCCCTTGAAGATACAACCACTTTTCTTCTTTTTGTTGTTTACTTTCCTGTTGGTCTGCACAGTTATCTCATTCCTATTATTGCACCAGGGTACCATAACTCCCTGACTTATTCGTCTGTCCCCATTCACTACCAGATAACACTGAGTTATTTCTCTCCCAGCATCAACGTTCATTCTACACATGTCAACATATAATATCAAAGAGCGGCACCCATAAACATCAGCCGAACTCTGCAGAAGCCCTTGAATCACCAACGATGCTAAATTAATATATGTTGATGTGCTTACTCAGCCTCTAGACGGTGTCATCAGGATGGATGGAACGGCAGCCTGGGAGTAAAAGGAGCCAATGTACAGATCCTGGCTGCTGTTCTGCCTTTTTTACTGATATATTGTGTTTGTGTGTTTAAGGATATATTGGGTTGTTTTCTGCCTCTAAGTAAATATTTTCATTTAACCTTTCCTTACAATGATATCCAAAATCTTCTCTGCAGATGAAATAAATTAACTTCTCGAACCCGAGTATGTCATTTTGGTTTATTCTTACTGCCACCAAGACGATCTTATTACTTAACCTAAAATAGACCTTTCCTTTTGACGGGGTGAAAACAAGGATACATTTAACATGTACAAATCTAAACGACCATCCTAACCACATAAAGCTCAATAATTCTATCCTGATCTAAATAAAAATCATCAGGAGACGGTAAACACAAAATGAAAAACAACGTCCCCGAGCTGCGTTGTTAACCAAGTCACTTGTCATCGGGTTGAAGTGGTTGATTAAAAACTTTATGTTTCATCATCTGAGAGTGAGGAAGGGAGGCTGAGAGTGTTTATACTGTAAATATTAATCCTTTCATGATCGGGAGAAGCATAGTATACAGTGTCGCCTAGCGCCAGATGCTTATATTTAGCTTATAGTGAGTATGTGAGCCTGAGAGTGTTAATATTGTCAACATTAATCCTTCCATGGTAGACATAACTTCTGTATTCTTTTCCCACTATCAAGATTTTACTCATCTTCCCGTGAGTCATAGGAGCCTGAGAGTGTTGATAGCTCTTAATAAGTTTGGTCTTTAAGACGGCGTGATTAGGACTGGTGGAATCGTGGCCTGTGAGTCATAGGAGCCCGGGTTCACAATTCTGCCTTCCGTCTTTTTACCATTCGTTTTTTCCTTGTGATATTTGCATCTGGTTTTACTTTTATTTTTACCAGATTTTCTCATCCTAATTTTTTTCACTTAAAAGTATTCTAAATTCCGTTATGTTTTACAGCCTTGCAACCGTACCTCCCCCTCCTCTTCTTTTTTTTCTTTTTCCAGTTCTGGTTTGTGATAGATATTTCTTTATTAACCTTCATAATGATATCCTTGAAAAGAATGGTTAATGGAGTCTGTCTCGATCTCTTTCAGTACAAGAGATTACCGTATTTCTAAGGCAAGTAACGTAACCTGAAGTTTGGATCTCAAGACGGTGTGATCTGGACTGGTGGAATCGTAGCCCTTGAGTCATAGGAGCCCAAAATGTGTATCACATACGGCGCCGTCTATTTATCATTATTATTATTAATTCTTTGTGGTAGGTGAGGGTGCCCACCATTCACTCACTCGATGTAGTGCTGCTCTCGGGTGTCTGCCCTTTCCTCTCCTCCATCCTTCTTTTCTTTCTTCCTCTTCTGTCTTTCTTTCCTTCAGTCTTTCCTCTGCCTTCTTCCTGTGGGTGACTCTACACTGAGTAACAAGCCAAATGGTTTCCTGTATATCAGGAAACCATTTACTACGCTCGGTTGTAACCATATAACCAAATTTTGGCGCCTGGTGGTTTATTGGGTAATTATTGCACTCCAATCGGATTGAGTCGGTGAAGGTTTATATCCAAGGGGTAGTTGAGGTTTATTGCTCACGTAATGCCACTCGGGGATGAGTGAGGCTTGTCACTCTCATCTTAAATATCAGGACCAACTGCCTAGCCCCGGGCTCCTACGCTCCTCATGGGGCAAGGTAGGATTGGCTGATGGATGGATGGATTATTATTTCTACTATCAGGTGCTCATAAATCCAGTTTTTCCCTATTTCCCCCACTTCACCTTATTTTTCTCTCATTCTGACATCCAAACTTATTTTATATCGTTGACTTACCCCTTCACGTCGGAGTCGTGTGTGTGTGTGTGTGTGTGTGTGTGTGTGTGTGTGTGTGTGTGTGTTATTCTGCCGGGTGATAGATAATTTTAATGGGAATAATAAGGACGTCCTTGGTCAGAAACTGTTAGTCTGACTCGAACCCTCTCAGTGCGAGAGACCATTTCCAAGCTGAATAAAGTGATCTGAAGCAGCAAGAATAAAATACAAAAGGCGTCAACATAGCGAAGAATGGATGGATGGATGGATGTGTGAGTGAGAAGGGTTTGGTTGGATTGGTGGATGAGGGGTTGGTGAATGGATGGATGGATGTGGGAGGGAGAAGGGGCTGGATTGATTGGTGCATGGGCGACAGATGGATGGATGGATGAATGTGTGAGTGAAAATAGTTTGGATGCCCTGGTGGATGAGGGGGGAAATGCGTGGACTGACGGATGTATGAGAGAAAAGGGGCTGGATTGCTTGATGGATGAGTGACAGGTGGATGCAAGGATGAATATGAGTGAGAAGGGAGTATATATAAGGCATTAGTGGATGAGCGGTAGTTAAATGGATGGATGGATGGGTGTGTTTGTGAGAATGGAGTAGATACATTGGCGAATGAGGAGTAAGTGAACTAATGGATGGATGAATGGATGGGCAGATAAAGTATTTGTCATGTCTCACTCCTCTGGTCTTCCTAGTCAACCCAGTTTTGTTCTTTTCAGGAGCATTCTTGCATTTTCTCGATGTGTGTGTGTGTGTGTGTGTGTGTGTGTGTGTGTGTGTGTGTGTGTGTGTGTGTGTGTGTCGATGTGTTTGTGCTTCTATGCATGTGTTTATGCATGTGAGTACATGTTTGTGCGTGATTACATGTAACTGTGTCGGTCTGTACGAGCCTTTGTGTGTGTTTGTGTGTTTCTTGGTGGCAGTGTTTGGTTGTTGAATTGCTCATGTGTCTATGTGTGTGTGTGTGTGTGTGTGTGTGTGTGTGTGTGTGTGTGTGTGTGTGTGTGTGTGTGCGCGCGCACTTGCTCACGTTCCTGACAGAGAGAGAGAGAGAGAGAGAGAAATGGGGGGGGAGGATAACAGAGAGACAGACTCGAGGATTAGCCTAACAATAAATACCTGTAAATAATGACAAAAGCAGGGAAACATTAACTGACTGACAGACATATGAAATGCACATAGGTGGAATGAAAGACTGAGCGATATACAGGTAGTTAGGTAGATGCGTAGATGTAGAGATAGACAGACTTGCCTTCATATGACGAACAGAAGCCACTACAGCCAAAGCAGGTGGATAATTGGGTCTGGTTTGTTGGGCCCGGTGCCATATGCACGGAGTGAGTTTATGCTGGAGGTTACCGTTCCCTTCTCAATTAAGCCTAAATTAACCTAACCTGACCAAACCTAACCAAACCTTAACCTAACCTTATCCTAGATCAACCTAACCTAAATAAACCTAAGCTAAACTAATCTTAATTCACGAAATGACTAATTTCACAATCTGCCTGTAACATACATATATATGTTTAATTATAATTATATATCCATATATATCGACCTATAGTTACCTACAGGTCGATAAGACATCCAACTATCTTCCTGCATGTATTTCATACAATGCTGTTGATATTTGGCACAAAATTTGAGATAACATGCGGATACTTTCAAACTAGAAGCTAAACGGCCACTCGGTGCATGGGCACTGAGCGAAACGATAACTTTCAGTATAAGGCACTCCGAGGGTACAACACCGGCATCGAAACCTACATGGACTGTGGATTGTGTTTGTATTTTTGAAGTGTTCCTGAACGTACAGTTCGTTTTGCTATTGAATAGTCTCTTAGGTTTAGGCATGTGTATCTGCGGTGGGGGGGGGAGGGGAGGTGCGTGCGTGTGTGCGCGTCCATGTATGTTGTCAGTGTCTGCGCTCCCGCGCACACGTGTGTGTGTGTGTGTGTAATTCACCGGGTCGGTCAGGATCACTTGGTGGTCGTGATCGTCAGCTTTTACCCTCCCGGAAGGGAGCTGAGAGCTCATATAGTCCGATCTAAGGGCAAGGCTGTGACCTTCACACACGCACACACCCGTCCCCTTGCTCAAGGGGGACAGTAACCACTCACTTCGTCAGTGAAACTTTTCGCAACCTGAGCGAGGCGCGAACTCCCGTCCACCAGTTGGCAAGCGAGAACGTTACCACTGCACCAGCGAGCGGTGTGTGTGTGTGTGTGTGTGTGTGTGTGTGTGTGTGTGTGTGTGTTCTCGCTAGCGATTGATAATTTTATTATCACCGTAGCGTCATAATCTCACCTTATTTTTTCCAGTCAGAGATGAGATACTTTCCAGAAAGCAAAGGAAAAGAGTTATAGTGGGAGAGCTAATGAGCAGCATAACCAAAGAAATGGGCCACACACTCATTCACTTACCATTCACAAACCTAAAATCATCGCTCACCTCACAGAAATGATCACCTGGACCTTTTTTGAATACATATTTCTTTATCGATGATCTTCATATTTCATATAATAAAGTCTGTCGGTAGAGAACAATCATACTCAGAAAAGGGGTTCTAACTGTCATATTGTTTTCCTTACATAGCTCATCAGATCAACTTGATCTGTCAGTTCTCTGGCCTCATCAACTTCACCATATCATTTTGTTACACACTTATATTCCCTGTCTTTCAACATTTTTTAATTTATTATGGTGTCTCACCGTCTTCTTCTAACTTCAAACTCACATACACCATTTTCACTCCCATCCACATACCCATTCTCTCCACATCACCTTAACATCTAAAGAGTCTGTTCAGCCGTAGTATCAACAGATGTCTTGATTATGCATCTCTCGAATAACATCATTTCATATCCAGTTCACCCTCTGCACTCCTAATACATTCCCCAGAAACCCCAGTTCCACTGTCACTTGCTCTTGAGTATTTGTTCTAATATCTTAGCAGACTCTCGCACCCATATGTTACTGTAGGCACTAAAACACCTTCATACAGTCCACATGTAGCATCCACCTTCACATCTCTGCCCTTAAGAAAGACCTTATAAATCCAGCCACTTTCCTTCTCTCTGTTATTTTGATTTTCACCGAGTCTGCACATTGAACTATTTCCTGTTCCTGCAGGCCTGTACCAAAACTCCTTCACTGACTCAAGTCTCTCCATTCACGACCAAATAACACAGATAGTTACTTTCCCTCTCAACAACAATGATCATTCTACACTTATCCACATATACTGTCAAAGAACAGTGGTCATAAATGTCAACAGAAATCTGCACGTGTCTGAATCACCTGTAATGCTAACTTAATATCTGTTAATGTGCTTACTTGGCCTCTAAGACGGTGTGATCAGGATGGATAGAACAGCCGCCTGGGCGGCATTGGAGCAAAGGTGCATATCCAGAGTAGCAGTCTGTCTTTTTACTGACATTTTCATTTTGTTTTCAGAGTTGTTTTCTGGTACTTTCTGCTTCTGAATAACTATTTTCCTTCGGCTTCACCTTCCACTGACATCCTAATTCTTTATTACTCCTAAATTAAATTATCCCCTTGAATCCAAGCGGTCATTATGGTATTCTTTCTGCCACCACATAATCTTATTATTAAGCTTAAAGAAAAAACTCGTGTTGAAGGGGTAAGCTAAAGTGATATGTTTAACCATATAACCTTCGAAACTTGTTGCTTCACCTAAATAAAAATCATCAGGAGACGGTAAAAGCAAAATGAAAAATATGTCCCCGAGCTGCGCTGTTAACCCCATCTCTCGTCATCGTGTTGAAGTGGTTGATTAACAACTCTTGCTGTGTTCAGTCATCAGGGAGTGAGTATGTGAGGCTGAGAGTGTTAATACTGTAAATATTAACCATTTTCACTTTTGTAAGAAACGTTTTATACAGTGTCACCCAGCTTCAAATGCTTTTATAAAGCTAATAGTTAGAATGCAAGCCTGACAGTGATGATATTGTCAGTATTAACCCTCCAGCAGTAGAAACAACTTCTGCATTCTCCTTCTGTTATCCCGTTTATATTCAGGTGCCCATAAATCATAGTAGCCTGAGATTGTTGATAGCCCTTAACCCCTTAACCGTGAGGCGTCACTTTCGTGATGCTCAGGTGCAAGGGATCATACCGCTGGGCGTCACTTTTGTGATTCTGTGTTATTTTGAATTCTCCTGGGCTTACAAGTGGTGGCTTGTATCATCTATCAGTACTGCCAATGTCCAACAGTAGTCAGTACTCCAAATCTCATCTGTACTCCCATCCATTGTTGACAATTTAGCCATTTTTCCCCTTTCCTGACTCCCTTCCCTACTTCCCCTCCAGTACCCTGTCCTCTCACCTCCCTGGCCGCACTGCGCTAAGCAAATCTCCCCCAGATTTTTCCACAGATTTCATCCATTGAAATAAGCCCTATGCCCTATACTTATACAAAATAATATTTAAAAAAAAAAAAAAAAAAAAGGTAAGTGGTAGTGGTATACACCAGGAATTGGCTAATTATCACCTGACAACACCTCATGTGCACTCATTCACTAATTTCCCATGGAAATTTCCCCCTTGAAATATGCTGTAAAATCTATTCTCGTAATAAAAATATATATAAGAAATGAAGGGAAAAGCCTAAGCGACACTTATATTCACCTGGAACCAACTATTTTTTTATGTATTGTTGAGATTTCCTACCAATCATTTTTTAGCATGTACTGCTACTGTCCACCAATAGTCAGCACTCCTTATCTCATCTGTACTCCCATCCATTGTTGACAATTTAGCCATTTTCCCCATTCTTGACTCCCCTCCCTACTTCCCCTCCAGTACCCTCTCACCCCTCCCTATCCCACGTCCTTTACCTTTTCCTATCACCTGCCCGGCTGCGCTGCGGTAAAGCAAATCTCCCCCGGAATTTTCCACTTATTTCATCCATTGAAATAAGCCCTATGCCCTATACTTATACAAAATAATATATACAAAAAAGAAATAAGGTAAGTGATAGTGCTATACACCTGGAATTGGCTAATTATCACCTGACAACACCTCACATGCACTCGTTCGCTAAACTCCCATGGTAATTTCCCCTTTGAAATATGCCTTGTAATCTATTCTCATAATAAAAATATATCTAAGAAAGGAAGAAGCCTAAGTGACATTTACATTCACCTGGAACTACCTATTTCTTTATGTATTGCAGTGATTTCCTACCAATCATTTCTTAGCATGTAAGTTAGCAGCTGTCACCCCATTGTCACTGTCAACCCTTGCCTGCTCAGATATGCCACGCCATTCAGTTCCTTGTCCTCCTCTGTGGTCAAACCATGTCGCACTCACGCCCCGCCATTTCTGCCGCTTCTGCGCCCATTGCAAAGGGCCCCGTGACCTCTACCCCCAGAAAAACTCGTGGGAAAAGCAGGAAAGGACTAAGCAACTCTGCAGTGGAACGTGAACTTGCAGAATTATCACTGATAATGATGGATAGTGACTATGATCCTTCAGGTGATTCGTGTGATGAGCCGGGTGAGGAAATCGTGCCAGAAACTCCTAATACGATTGCTTCAGTGTCCCAAGTTATCCCTAGCTCCAAAGGAAAGGAGCCCTTAGTGCAGCAAGGGAAGGAATTTGGGAAGGGAGTGAAAAGGCGGCGGGTTAGCGCCAGAATAATGGCCCTGCATGACCCAGCCCTCCATGAGTCCCGAGGTGAATCACCTCCCCACTCCCCTAGCCCCACTTCACTCATTTCTTCCTCTTCTTCAGCGGAATTTTCTCCTGAGTCTCTCGTCATTGGAGTCGCCACCAGGCCCTACAGTGAAGGCAGGCCATAAAGAAAGAGGTAAATCCCTGACCCGTAAAAGTAGAGTTGCCAGTAGAGTAAGGGCTGCTAGTGCTATATGGCAACCCAGGGTCAGAATGAGTGACCTTGAAACAGCACAATCTGCCTCACAGCCACCCTCCACCCTCACCCACCCTACACCACCACGACAGGGAATCCTGGACACCTTTGCGTGGATGGAAGGGTCCGATTTTGTCCCAGAACATCTAGATTTCAACGAGAGTTCCTCAGGGATACAGCCTGCCTTCACTCTTGACGAGGATGCTGAGTGTGTTGACTTCCTTTTGGCCTTCCTCGATGATGAAGTCATGCAGCACATATGTGATGAGACCAACAGGTATGAATCACAACGTGCTGCAAGTGGTACAGGTGCAGCGAAGACACAACAGTGGACCATGCTGGGAGTGCAAGAGCTGTATGTGTTCTTCGCCCTCATGCTTCTCATGCCACACTCAAAGAAGCATGAGTTGGAAGAATACTGGTCCATGGACCCCTTACTACCCTCACCCACCTTCAATAAGTACATGGCCAGAGATCACTTCTGGAACATCATGGGAAACCTGCACTTCGCAAACAACGATGTACCTTCCCAGACCGACACACTCTGGAAGATCCAGGAGATTCTGAGCAGAATGAAGGATAAGTTTATGACATTCTTCCACCCCTTTCAGAAGGTTGTCATTGACGAATCCTTGGTTTTGTTCAGAGGACGTCTTAGGTTTGTGCAGTACATTCCTAGCAAACGCCATTGTTTTGGAATCAAGTTCTTTGTACTGTGTGACTGTAAGACGGGGTACATCCTTGACTTCATCATTTATTCAGCCAGCACTGTCAATCTTGATACGAAGTAAAACACATCCCCTTGGCTTCTCAGGCTGTGTAGTGAAAGTGCTCCTTGAAAGGTGTTTTGGTGGGAATCATGTGCTGTATACTGACAACTATTATACAGCACCGAAACTTGCTAGATACCTTTCAGAGCATGGCATCGGCTCCTGCAGCACTGTGAAGAGTAATCGTGCCCACTTCCCTAAATTCCCAGAGGCAGGAACCTTGCAGCGAGGAGATGTGCACCTACGCAAGTCTGAGAAGATGCTGGCAATACGGTGGCATGACAAGAGGGTCGTGCACATGCTCACCACCGTACACAAGGGGGAACTGAAAGACAGTGGGAAGGTCAACCGTAGGACAGGCAAACCTGTGAGGAAACCTGATGCTGTCTTAGACTACAATATCAACATGCAGCTGGTGGACAAGTCCGACATGATGATTGGAGAGATCGACTGCCTCAGGAAAAATACTAGGTGGTACAGGAAAGTTTTTCTGCATCTCATAGACATGACGATGCTGAACGCCTTCATTCTGTGCAAGATGAAGGTAAAGCCACCCAAGTCCTTCTCCCTGAGGTTGTTCGCCAGGACTTGTGTTCAGCAGCTGCTTGAGAGATATGGTAAGGTGACAGCAGCAGCTCCAAGGCGCCATGGAGTAAGACTTCCCAACAGACTTGAGCAGAGGGCGTACATGGATTGGCACAGACTAGTGCAAATGCCTGCCACAACCAAGAGGAAGGCTGCGATCCGCAGGTGCCAGGTGTGTGCACATACCACCCGATGCACACCTGAGCACAAACGCACCTCTTGGCAGTGCGCTGAGTGCCAGGTTCCTCTCTGCGTTATCTGCATCTTTGATTACCACAGCCAAAAGCAGTTCTAAAAGTGCAAGTGGAAGATGTAAATAATGTGTAAATAATGTATAAATAGCAAGTGAAAGCAATGGATGTAAATATGATGGAACAGTGTAATATAGTTTTATGTTACTGCAAGTGACAGTGAATTACATAATGTAAAATAAAAGTGTAAATATTGAAAATACAATAGAAAATGTAAATAGAAATGTAAATAATTAGTAATATAAGAATATGAGTACAAATACTTGATGTTATAACAGTGAAAATGAATCCGTGGCTCTCTATGTATTTTACTGAAAGAAAAATTGAATGCCTACAGTGGCAATAAACTACTACTACTGAAGGAAACTTATGGATAAAAACTGCAGATATATATATGTGTTATATAGTAAGAGGAATATAAAGGATGAGTGCTTTTTTTAATAATAAATGACAGAATACCAGCGGCGAACTAGCACAAGTGGGAAGGTCATACGCGTTCGTAATTTTCATTGCTTTCACAGTGTTTTTTTTTTTGGAGTATGGATTCCAAACTACTTGATAATCATAGAATAGTGTTTCTAGTGATAATATCTGGCTGTGGTAATCAAATTATGGGTTGTTGGGAAGTGTAAATGGAGACTTCGTTACCCAACTTCAGAGGTATCCACAAGTCCTAGGGTACTCGACGAAGGCTCAACAAACATCCCAGGAGAAAGCTGAAGGTATGTGCCATATGTATATGTTATTTTAGTATTCTAGGACTAATAACTGATTTTGGGCAAATATTTTTAGAGAGCCTGTTGGAGGGCATATATGCCCGCGGGACACACAAGTCAAAGCAAACAAGCCCGCGGTAAGGGGTTAATAAGTCTGGTCCCTAGGACGGCGTGATCAGGACTTGTGGAATCGGGACTTGTGAGTCATAGGAGCCTGGTTTCACTGCTCCCTGCGCTGTCTTTTTACTTTTATTTTTATCATATTTTCCTCCTTTTTGCATTTTTTTTTCAAGTTTTCCATTCCTTGTTATGATATCCTTTGACTGATCGTGTTTATGGAGTCTGTCTCGAACCCTTCCAGTATAAGAGACCATTTCTATGGAAATTAAAGTAACCCGAAGTTTGGTTCTTGAGACGGCGTGATCAGGACTGGTGGAATCGTAGCCCATGAATCAAAGGAGCCCGAGTTCCCATCAAAAGGTGCAGTCTTTTGTTTTGTTTTGTTTTGTTTTTTGTTTATTAGTTTGTTTGTTTGTTTTGGTCCCTACCATCTTTTGCTTCTAAGATCACTTTTTCCCCATATCCTGATTTATTTCTCTCCCACTGACATCCAAAATTTTTTCATATCATTGATTTAAATAATTGAAGCTGAGGTCGTTTGTGTGTGTGTGTGTGTGTGTGTCATTTTCAAGGGTAACAGATAATTTTAATGGGAATAAGAAGGACGTCCTTGGGCTGAAACTGTTAAAGTAGTCTGACTCGAACCCTCTCAGTGCGAGAGACCATTTCAAGCTGTATAAAGTGAACTGAAGCAGCAAGAATAAAATACAAAAGGTGTCAACATAGCGAAGAATGGATGGATGGATGATGTGTGGCAGAGAAGGGTTTGGTTGGATTGGTGGATGAGAGGTTTGTGAATGAGTGGACGGATGTGGGAGGGAGAAGGGGCTGGATGGATTAGTGGATGGGCGACAGATGGATGGATGGATGAATGTGAGTGAGAATGGTTTGGATGCACTGGTGGATGAGGAGGTAAATGGATGAATGAACGAATGTGTGAGAGAAAAGGGGCTGGATTGCCTGATGGATGAGTGACAAGTGGATGCGTGGGTGAATATGAGTGAGAAGGGAGTATATATAAGGCATTAGTGGATGAGCGGTAGCTAAATGGATGGATGGATGGGTGTGTTTGTGAGAATGGAGTAGATACATTGGCGAATGAGGAGTAAGTGAACTAATGGATGGATGAATGGATGGGCAGATAAAATATTTGTCAAGCCTCACTCCTCTGGTCTTCCTAGTCAACCCAGTTTTGTTCTTTTCCGGAGCATTCTTGCATTTTCTCGATGTATGTGTGTGTGTGTGTGTGTGTGTGTGTGTGTGTGTGTGTGTGTGCACGCTTGCTCACGTTCCTCTGGGAGAGAGAGAGAGAGAGAGAGAGAGAGAGAGAGAGGATTAGCCAGACAAAATATACTTGTAAATAAAGACAAAAGCAGGGAAACATTAACTGACTGACAGACATATGAAATGCACATAGGTGGAATGAAAGACTGAGCGATATACAGGTAGTTAGGTAGATGCGTAGATGTAGAGATAGACAGACTTGCCTTCATATGACGAACAGAAGCCACTACAGCCAAAGCAGGTGGATGATTGGGTCTGGTTTGTTGGGCCCGGCATCGAAACCTGCATGAGCCAGCGGTTTCTTTTTATATTTTTGAGGTGTTTTTGCACGTACAGGTCGCTGCTTTAATGAATCGTCTCTTAGGTGTAGGAGTATTGTGCGTGTGTGTGTGTGTGTGTGTGTGTGTGTGTGTGTGTGTGTGTGTGTGTTCTCGTTAGCGATTGTTAATTTTATTGTCACCGTACCTCCATAATCTCGCCTTATTTTTTCAACCCAGAGATGAAATGAGATACTTTCCAGAAAGCAAGGGAAAAGAGCTATAGTGGGAGAGCTAATGAACAGCATAACCAAAGAAATGGGCCACACACTCATTCACTTACCATTCAGAAACCTAGAATCATCGCTCACCGCATAGAAGAGATCTGCTGTACCTTTTTAAAATACATGTTTCTTTACCGATGATCTTCTTATATCATATAATATAATCTGCCAGTAAAGAATCATATTCAAAAAAGGGGTTCTAAATATTGTCATGTTGTTTTCCTTATATAGTTCATCAGAACAACTTGATCGACTGTCAGTTCCCGAGCCTCATCATCTTCATCATCTCATTTTGTTACACACTCATTTTCCCAGTCTTTAAACAATTTTGAATTTTTTATAGTCTCGCACCTCCTTCTAACTTCAGACTCACTCACATATACTGTTTTCCCTCCCATCTTTATACCCATTCTCTCTACATCACCGTAACATCTAACGAGTCTGTTTAACCTCAGTGTCAACAGACTTCTTCACTCGGGATCTCTCGAAGAACATCATTTCATATCCAGTTCACTCTTTGCACTCCACATACATTCCTTTGAAACCCCAGATCCACTGTAACTTGCTCTTGAGAATTTGTTCTAATATCTTGCCAGACTCTCGCACCCATGTGTTACTGTGGGCACTAAAAAACACCTTCATGCAGTCCTCCTGGAGCATCCACATTCACATCTCTGCTTTTAAGCAAGGCCATTATAGATCCAACCACTTTCCTTCTCTCTGCTATTCCGATTTTCATCGGGTCTGCATATTGAACTATTTCCTGTTACTGCAGACCTGTACCAAAACTCCTTCACTGATTAGAGTCTATCCATTCACGATTAAATAACACAGATAGTCACTTTGCCTCGCACCAACAACGTTCATTCTACACTTATGCACATATTCTATCAAAGAACAGTGCTCATAAATGTGAACAGAAATCTGCACCAGTCTCTGAATCACCTTCAGTGCCAAATCGATATCTGTTATTGTGCTTACTCGGCCTCTAAGACGGTGTGATCAGGATGGATAGAACGGCCGCCTGGGAGGCATAGGAGCAAAGGTTCATAATTATCCTGAGTAGCAGTCCGTCTTTTTATCGACATTTTTTAGTTTGTTTTCATAGTTGTTTTCGGGTACTTTCTGCTTCTAAATAACTGTTTTCCTTCGGCTTCGCCTTCCACCTACATCCTAATTCCTTATTACGCCTAAATTACATTATCCCCCCTGAATCCGGGCGACGCCACTATACTATTCTTTCTGCCACCACACAATCTTGTTATTGCGCTTAAAGAAAAAACTCGTGTTGAAGGGGGTAAGAGAAAGCTTTATGTCTAACCACATAAACTTCGAGACTTCGAGCTTCATCTAAATAAAAATCACCAGGAGACGGCAAAAACAAAATGAAAAAGACCTCCCCGAGCAGCGCTGGCAACCACATCTCTCGCCATCGTGCTGAAGTGGTTGATTAACAACTCCTGATATGTTTAGTCATCTGAGAGTGAGTATGGCAGTGTTAATGCTGTAAAAACTAACCTTTTCGTGGCCGTAACAAACGTTTAATACAGTGTCACCTAGCGCCAAATGGTTTTACCTAATAACGAATATGCTAACCTGAGAGTGTTAATGTTGTGTATTCTCTTCCCGCTATCCTGGTTTATACTCTGCTCACCGTGAGTCATAGGAGCCTGAGAGTGTTGATAGCTCCTAATATAATCTGTTCTTAAGACAGCGTGATCAGGACTGGTGGAATCGTGGCCTGTGAATCATAGGAGCCAGGGGTCAACGCTCACCGCGCTGATTTTGATTATTTCTATTTTCATCATTTTTTTTTTTCAGGTTTTTGCATTTGAATGTTTCTTTTCAAGTTTTCCTTTCCTTGTTATGATATCCTTTGACTGATCGTGTTTATGGAGTCTGTCTCGAACTCTTTCAGTACAAGAGATAATTTCTAAGGAAAATAAAGTAACTCAAAGCTTGGTTCTTAAGACGGCGTGATCAGGACTGGTGGAATCGTAGGCAGAGTCAAAGGAGCCCGAGTTCATCCTTGCAATGTGCCGTCCTTTTTTTTTTTTTTTTTTCCTTCCATCTCTTGTTTCTTTAGACCACTTTTTCCCTATGTTCCCTACTTCGGCTGATTTTTTTCTCTCCCACTAACATCAAAAAATTCTTTTATATCATCGATTTAACCCATCCAGGTCGTGTGTGTGTGTGTGTGTGTGTGTGTGTGTGTGTTATTATGCCGGGTGATAGATAATTTTAATGGGAATGATAAGGACGTCCATGGGCTGAAACTGTTAAAGTAGTCTGACTCGAACCCTGTCATTGCGAGAGACCATTTCCAAGCTGAATAAAGTGATCTGAAGCAGCAAGAATAAAATACAAAAGGCGTAAACATGGCGAAGAATGGATGGATGGATGGATGTGTGAGTGCGAAGGGGCATAGTTGATTGGTGGATTTGAGGTAGGTGGATGGATGGATGGATGGATGGACGTGTGAGTGAGAAGGGGCATTATGTATTGGTGGATTAGAGGTAGGTGGATGGATGGATGGAAATGGGAGTGACAAGGGGCTGCATCTCTTGGTGGATGAGCGGCAGGTGGAAGGGTGGATGGATGTGTGTGTGAGAAGGCAGTATATATACGGTATTGCAGCACGGGAGGTAGGTGGAGTAATAGATGAATCAGTTGGTGGTGGTGAATAGAGGGTAGATGAGAACAGGTGGATGGATGGATGAATGCATAGATCAGTGGGTAGGTGAGTGGGGGTAGATGTATTGGTTCATAAGGGATGGATGGATGGATGGATGGGCGGGAAAGTGATGTACTTATTTGCTGTCATTTTTCTGGTGTTTATAGTCGACCCAGTTTTATTTTTTTTCCACAGGTGTGTGTGTGTGTGTGTGTGTGTGTGTGTGTGTGTGTGTGTGTGTGTTCTCGTTAGCGATTGATAATTTTATCATCACCGTACCGCCATAATCTTGCCTTATTTTTCCCCCCCAGAGGTGAGATGAGATACTTTCCAGAAAGCAAAGGAAAAGAGTTATAGTGGGAGAGCTAATGAACAGCATAACCAAAGAAATGGGCCACACACTCATTCACTTACCATTCACAAACCTAGAATCATTGTTCATCTCACGGAAGTGATCAGCCAGGCCGTTTTGAAATACATTTTTCTTTATCGATGATCTTCGTTTTTCATATGGTAATGTCTATTCGTAGAGAAAGACGGTTCTAAACATTCTCCTGTTTTCTTTTTTCCTTTATAAACAGTAGCTCATCAGAACAATTTGATCACCTGTCAGTTTCCGAGCCTCGTCAACTTCACCATCTCAGTTTGTTACACAATTATTTTCCATGTCTTTCAGCGTTTTTGAATTTGTTTTGGTCTCTCACCTCCATCTTCTACCTTCAGGCTCACTCACATATACCATTTTCACTCCCATCCTTATACTCATTCTCTGTACAACACCGTAACATCTAAAAAGCCTGTTCAGCATTAATGTCAACAGACTTCTTTATCCGCATCTCCCGAATAACATCATTTCTTACCCAGTTTACTCTTTGCACTCCACATACATTCTTCTGAAACCCCATTTCCACTGTTGCTTACACTGTGTGTGTGTGTGTGTGTGTGTGTGTGTGTGTGTGTGTGTGTGTGTGTGTGTGTGTGTGTGTGTGTGTGTGTGTGTGTCTGTCTGTCTGTCTGTCTATCTATCTGTATCTCTGTGTGTGTGCTTGCTTGCGTGTGTGTGTGCGTATATGCGCGTGTGCGCGTGCGTTTGTGTGTGTGTGTGTGTGTGTGTGTGTGTGTGTGTGTGTGTGTGTGTGTGTGTGCGGTTGTATGTGTGTGTCTGAGTGTGTGTGTGCGTGCTTGTGTGTGTGTGAGTATGTGCGCTTGTGGGTTTGCATTTGCTTTTGTGTTTGTGTGTGTGTGTGTGTGTGTGTGTGTGTGTGTGTGTGTGTGTGTGTGTGTGTGTGTGTTTGTGAGTGTGTGTGTGTGTGTGTGTGTGTGTGTGTGTGTGTGTGTGTGTGTGTGTGTGTGTTTTCTGAACTTCCGTCTAGCAGTTGATGATTTTGTCATCACAATCTTTTTCTTTCCCACCTAGGCGTCTGGTTAGGCAGGGCCCAGGAACCAATAGATAAACTGTACAGTCAGAGCTAATCAGCAGTAGAGCCAATGAAATGGGCCACACACTCAATCAAGTGACATTCAAAAACTTAGACTCATCTGCCACTTCTCGAATGTAGCGAAAAGTAAAGTTCTAGTGTTCGAGAGAAAAATTTAGTCACTCAGTGCACACTGAGGTTGGATGATGAGGAAATGAAAATGTGAGTGCATTTAAGTACCTGGGTAGTGTGATGAGTAGGGATGGAAGTGTAGACAATGAAGTGCTTGAAAAGGTACAACAGGGAAGAAAGGTTGCTGTTTCTTTGAAAGCTGTGTTAAGAAACAGGGAAGTAAAAAAACTCACTTCATGATACTATTGTAATACTAACACTAACATATGGATACGCGAAGCTTGGACCTTGTTGGAAGGACAAAAGTCAAGAGTGAGGGCAACGAAAATGAGTTATTCGAGAGGAATATATGGTGTTACATGGAGAGACAGACTGACAAATTAGGAAGTGAAGGAGATTTGTGGTGTGGATTTGGATGTGACAGAAAGCGTTAGGAGAAATACAATGAGATGGTTTGGCCATGTGGAGAGGATGGAAAGCGAGAGACTAACGAGGAGAGTATGTGAGTGACGTGGAGGGAGGGAAAGGGAGGAGGAGGCCGAGGATGAGATGGAGGGATGGAGTGGAGATGTACATGAGAGAGGGAAGTGTTAATGAGCTGGGGAGATTGTATCGAAATGACAGGGGACAGGGAGACATAGAGGTGATTTGTTTATGGTCACCCATTACGGGATTAAAACGTCTGGGTATAGAGAGATAAACCGTATTTTCTTATATATCTTCATGGATGAGCGTCATATATCCTTTCAAAAAAGGTTACTCCGTCGACAACAGTAAGGATATGGAAAAGCCTGCTAATCATTGTCTTGTTCGCGTAATTACTTAGCCCATCAGACTAAGTTGATCGCCTGTCAGATCCCGAGCCTCATGAACTTCAGTATCTCATTTTATTACACACTCATTCATCATGTCCCTCAACATCTTGATGGTCTGCGATGCCGTCGTCCAACTTCAGACTCACTCGCATATACCACGTTCTTTCTCGAAGCACAGCATTTCCTATCCTGTTCACTCTGCACTTCACACACGTTCCCAAGCAACCTCATTTCCACTTGTGGGGTTGATCAGTTTTTGTTCTAATATCAAACCAATTCTCACACCCATATGTTACTGTTGGAACCAAATCATCTTCATGCAGTCCTCTTCCAGCCTCCACATTCAGACCTTTGCTTATAACCGAGGCCCTTACAGTTCCAGCCAATTTCCTCCTTTTTGTTGTTCTACTTTCCACTTAATTTGTACATTTAATTATCTTTTCTATTACTGCACCCGTGTGCCAAAATTCCCTCCCTAATTCAGGTCTGTGTCCATTCACTACCAGAAGACATTGATGATCACTCTCCCTCTCAACAACATTCATTCTACATTTATCATCGTGTACTGTGAAAGCACGGCAATCACAGATATCAACAGAACTTAGCACCAATCCAGGAATCACAAGGGATGCTAAATTAAAAACTCGATGTGCTCAGCCTGTAAGACGGTGTGATCAGGATGGGTAGAACGGTCGCCTGGGAGTCGTAGGAGCCAGGGTTCATATCCACTGTGAGAGCACTCCGTCCTTTTATCGATATTTGTTTATCGTTTTTTATTGTTATTATTATTATTTTTTTTTTTTGGGGGGGGACTTTCTGCATCTCGGGAACTACTTTTCTTTAGTCTTTTCTCACACCGATATGCTCATTCTTCTGTGTAGATGAATAAAATAACCTTTTGAATCCGAGTGACGGTTTTTTTCCTCTATTATTACTGGTTTCAGACAGTTGTATTCCACTTAAGAAAGGCCTCTCGTGTTGAAGGGGGATAAAAGGAAGTTTTTATCCTGCGAAACAAAGTTCGAAAATTCTATACAGATCTAAATAAAAATCATCAATAGATGGTAAAAATAGGATTAAACAGACGTCCTCGGGCTGCTCGGTTAGCCACTTTACTCATGATCATGCTGAAGTACATAATTAACAATTGTTGCTATGTTTACTAATATGGGAAGGAGCATGGGAGGCTGGGAGTGCTAATACTGTAAAAATTAACCCTTTGGTGGCCGGGACAAACGTAGTATACAGTATCACCTAGCGTCAGATGCTTATATTTAACTAACTGGTTTACAAAAAAAAAAAAGAAAAAAAAAATCTGAGTCAAGCATGTGAATAGGTGTTTTTGACTAATTTTGATATGCTTAATTCAAATTTCTAAACAGTTTTGCTCTATCACCTCTAGTTTTTTTTTTTCTTTCACCTATCCCGTTTTTTTATTATAATGCATATATTTATATTATAATGAGTTTATTTCATGTATTAAAATGGCATATTACAGAACGAAGCAAAACAGACACAGAACACTGACAGAACTAAATATTACCATTACTTGGATATAAGCATATATACACACCATAGTACTACAGACAGTCAGAAGTGAGTTTTTTTGGACGATCTGGTGTACTTTGCCTCTGGGATGTCACGCAAGAGCATGCGGCAAAGTCCCCCATCAAGCTGGGGTTCCACTTGCCTTGGTAGTTTCTCTCCATCTTAGTAATATCTTGGTGGAACCTTTCCCCATGTTCGTCACTTACTGCTCCGAGGTTCTGGGGGAAGTTGAGGTGGGAGTGGAGAAAGTGAATCTTGAGAGGCTGTTGGCACCCCATATCCTGATAAGCCCGCAACTACTTCTCGACACGCTCTTGGTAATCTAGTGCCCGTGTGTTACCAAGAAAGCCATGGCAGACTGACTTAAATGCTTCCCATGCTCTCAGTTCCTTTAAGGTGAGCTTCTCTTTGAATACCTCATCCTTCAGCACCTCCCGGTATCTGAGGTCCGACGAAGATGCCCTCCTTGAGCTTAGCAGAACTGAGAGCTGGGAACAGAGTGCACAGGTGTTGGAAGGCAGCGCCATCCTTGTCCATGGCCTTCACGAAATTCTTTATAAGGCCAAGCTTGATATGAAGAGGGGGAAGATGCACCTTGTTCATGTCCACCAGAGGATTTTCTTGGACACTGTGTTTCCCAGGCACGAAAGTGCTCCTAGACCCCCAGTAAGCTACTGGCGTTCCCAGCCGCACAATGCACTTGTTTGACCTTGTTGTGGCGCGCGTTTTGAACCTAGAAAATGAGACGGTAAATTGATTTTTGGCGAATATTTTGGGTCTAGGCCTATATGTATACATGTACGCACATGTATACATGTATATCTAAAAAATTAGAGGTGATGAGTGAAAATGGATTTCGAATTTGAAATCAGCACCCAAAAATTAGGTTAGAACACCTAATTTCATGCATGCCTCAATTTTTTTTGTAAACCGGTGAAATGAATATGCCAGCCTGAGAGTGTTAATGTTGTCAACATTAACACTTCCTTGATAGACATAATCTCTGTATTTTATTCCCGTTAACCCTATTTTACTCATCTGGCAGTGAGTCATAGGAGCCTGAGAGTGTTGATAGCTCATGAAAAAGTTTGGTCCTTAAGACAAAGTGATCAGGACTGGTGGAATCGTGGCCTGACAGTCATAGGAGCCCGGGTTCACCTCTTCTTCCTGCTGTCTTTTGGGAGTAGGGTAGCTCAGTGGTAGAGAGCTTGGCTGGAGACCACAAGATCGAGCGTTCACGTCTCCGCGCGGGCAGCTTCCTTGCTGGGATGTGTAGTGCTTTCCCGTCACCCTGGCAGGACTATATAAACTATCAAGGTCTAGCTCAGGGGTTAGTCCTCTTCCTCGTGCTGTCTTTTCACTTTTATTTTGATTTTGTTTTCTTGTGGATTTGGCACCTGATTTTTACCCCGAGTTTTTCCTTTCCTTATTCTTCGATTGCTTAATATTCTACATTCTGTTATATATATTTTATCTTCTTCAAGCCGAACTGCCGAAGCCGCGTTTTTTTCCTTTATATCTCAGTCCACCTCGGATAGATATTTGTATTTCGGCTTCATTATGATATCCTTGGACTGAACGGGTTAATGGAGTCTGTTTGGAACTCTTTCAGTAGAGGAGACTATTTCTAAGGTGAATAAAGTGCACTGAAGGCAGACAGAATATAAAACAAAAGGTGTGATGGTAATGAAGTATTTACCTGCTGTCATTGGCTGGGAGAAGAAGAGATGAGAGGAGGGAGGAAGAGATCAGTAGGTCGGAAGTAGTGGAAGCGATGAAGAAGATTAAGCTGGGAAAGGCCCCAGGAATTGATGGAGTGTGTGGTGAAATGCTTAGGTATGGGGGTGAGATTGTTGTGGAGTGGATATGGAAGTTGTGTAGATTGGCTTGGGAAGAGGGAAGGGTTCCAGAGGACTGGAAATCAGGTATAATTGTTCCTCTGTACAAAGGAAAAGGGGAGAGAGAAGTATGTGGTAACCATAGGGGTATTTGCCTTCTCAGTGTGACTGGTAAAATATATGGTAGAATACTCATTGATAGGGTTAGGCATATGACAGAGGAGCTAGTTGGAGAAGAACAAGGGGGATTTAGGAAGGGAAAAGGGTGTGTAGATCAGATATTTGTTCTAAGATGTTTAGTGGAGAAGTATCTAGAGAAGGAAGGAAAGTGTATGCTGCCTTCATGGACTTGGAGAAAGCTTATGACAGAATAGATAGGCAAGGTATGTGGAAGGTATTAAGAATATATGGAGTGGAGGGGAAATTGTTGAGTGCTGTGAAGAGTATGTACGAGGGAGCTAGGGCTACGGTGCGAGTGGATGGTGAGCTGAGTGAGTTCTTCGATCTCAATGTGGGACTGAAACAGGGGTGTGTGATGTCTCCATGGCTGTTTAATATATATATGGATGGGGTTGTAAAGGAGGCGCAAGGTAGGGCAGTGGATGTGGGGGTGGCCCTAATGAATGAGGGTGAGATTTGGAAGCTTCCGGTGTTGCTGTTTGCTGATGATACAGTATTGTTGAGTGAAGATGAATGAGAGTTGCAAGGTTTGGTGAATGAATTTGGGACAGTGTGTAGGAGGAGGAAGCTGAAAGTTAATGTAAACAAAAGTAAAGTTATGGTGTTTGAGAGGAATGAAGTCACAGAGTGTGCAGTGAGGTTGGATGGTGAGGTTATGGAGAATGTGAGTGCATTCAAGTACTTGAGTAGTGTGATGAGTAAGGATGGAACTTTGGGGGATGAAGTACGTGAAAGGGTACAGAAGGGAAGAAAAGTTGTTGGTACACTGAAAGCAGTGATGAGAAATAGGGAGGTGAGTATGGAAGTTAAGAAGTCACTGCATGATGGTATTGTGATCCCTACCCTGACGTATGGAAGCGAGGTGTGGACCTTGCAAGAGGGGAACAAGTCAAGAGTGAGAGCAGTGGAAATGAGTTACTTGAGAGGAGCATGTGGAGTGACGTGGAGGGACAGGCTGACGAATGAAGAAGTGAAGGAACGTTGTGGGGTAGATGTGGATGTGGTTGAAAAGATTAGGAGAAATACACTGAGGTGGTTTGGACATGTGGAGAGAATGGAGAATGAAAGACTGACTAAGAGGGTGTATGTAGGTGAGGTGGAGGGAGGGAGAGGGAGGGGTAGACCGAGGATGAGGTGGAGGGATGGAGTTGAGAGGTATATGAGGGAGGGGGGGTGAGTTGGGGGGAGGGGAGTCAAATGGTGGGTGACAGAGTGACTTGGAGGCGTTTTGTCTGCGGCCACCCTTTGCGGGAATAGGGCGTCGGGCTATAGATAGATAGATAGACATCGCTCTACCTGGTGGTGTAGTGGTTAGAAGGCCCCAGTGGAAGTGACGGCCGTGCATAAGTTGGTTACCCCACAGAGTGACTGGAAGTTTGTCGATCATGTAAAGCCACCAGGAGAAGTAGGCCGGTCAACTACCCTGATATGTACCAGACTACGACAGCCTAGCCTAGGATCCCTACGTGTATAAGGGGGTAAAAGGGAATTGCCTGTTACGGTTTATTTAATGTACAATATTTTATTGATCTATTACTTTTTTTTATTTATTACATTCTAATGACGTTCAGCGTTGACCAGAATTTGTGATTTCCAATTGTACTTCCTTCTTTACTGACTCTGTGTGTGTGTGTGTGTGTGTGTGTGTGTGTGTGTGTGTGTGTGTGTGTGTGTGTGTGTGTGTGTGTCTGTCTGTCTGTCTGTCTGTCTACTTTGGGTGCAAATGTTTATGTCTGATTTTTCTCTCTTTATTAGTGTGTGTGTGTGTGTGTGTGTGTGTGTGTGTGTGTGTGTGTGTGTGTGTGTGTGTGTGTGTTTTCCCTTTGACTACGATAACCACTTTATATGTTACTCGTGCAGCTACATGTCAGTTGTACCCTGCCAACGATGATGATGATGATGATGATTAGGAGAATGGGGAAGGAAGGAAGCGAGCATTACGGACATAGCGTTTGTGGTGAGATGAGTAGCGAGGGTGAGGGAGGCAGCTTTACCAGTGACAAGGTCATTGATGGGTTCCCGGCTTGATTGTGATTTATATTTTGTATCCTGATTGATTGATTAATAGTTTTTGTAACACAGCTCTGTGGCATCCCTCTGTATATTTCATAGTCATGGGTTGATTCTGGCAACCAATGTCAAACGCATCGTTATAAAGAAAAAAAAATCATTAATCACCATCATCAGGATCATAATCAACATTAATCCAATACCGTTTTCCAACCTAGAGATGGAGTTAGGCAGGATATATGGAGAGAGAGAGAGAGAGAGAGAGACGGAACAATGGTTGACAGTACGCCCAAGTAAGTTGGTCACACACTCATGTTGGCCATACAGTAGTGATGCCCGAGGAAATTCTGACTCCACTTGAGTCCTAATCATATTTTCGGGGGGAGGAAGGGGGGACGGGGGAGGGGGTCAAGCTTCTCTGTAGATGAACTTCATATTGCATAAGTTAAAAGGTTCCGAAAATGTGTGATGTTTGCCACGATAAAATAGTTGAAGCCAACTCGATCCTCTATCAGTTGCCAAGCCTCATCAAGCACCACACCTCGCCTTTTCTCACACTCACTCACCACTGTTTGATCACCTTTTTATCAGCCTACCACTCCTCGCACCTTCATTTACATTACGACATTTATTCCCCTTCTCGATATATGACCATAACATCTTAGCACATTCACCTAGATCCTGTTATCATCAGACTTGCTCATTTCACGGGTTTCACGAATCACGTTAATTATTATCCTATCCACTGGACGCACTAAAAAATCTCTCTTCCACCGATTCTCTTCTTGACCTTGTTCTCATGCCACACCTCACTGTTTCACTCATAATATTAAAAGTCGGACTAAAACATTTTCATGTTATCGTTTTGCAGCCTCGACACTCCAGCCTCTGTGCAGTGTCAAGGCCTTCTAGTACTGTCCACTTTCCTTCCATGTCCTTCCCTACTTTCTACCTTCTTTGTACATATACCTCTATTATTCCATTGCACGTTGGTATCCTTAAATTCTCTGGCCAATTCGTCTCGACATTCACCCTCACATCAAACTTACAGTCGCCTTCTCCTTCAGTTACAATCACTTTACAGCCATTATTATTTACTTTTATGGTACGCCATTCCAGGCATGAACAAATCATCACCAATCACTCAATCACCAGTCATGGTAAATTAATAACTGTGGATATGTTTAGTTAGCCTCTAAGACGGTGTGATCAGAACGGATGGAATGGCCGCCGAGGAGTCACAGGAGCTTCGGTTCACATCCACCTCTGCAATTGCCGTCTTTTTTGTCTTTTTTTTTTTTTTTTTTTTATTACATTGACGTACGCTTTTCATGTCGCTAACTATTTTCCTTAACATTTACCTCCCACTAACATTCACATTCTTCTGTTCGGATAAATCAGGTTTATCCTTTAATTATTTTTTTTTTCCTACTGGTATCACAGAATTTCATTAAACTTAGGAAAGACCTCCGTTGCATAAGCTAAACACAAAGTTCGAATATTCTCTCCAAATCCAAAGTTAAATCAGCAGGAGACGGCAAAAACAGAAGTGAATAAGACATCCCAGGCAGTGCTGTTAACCACTTTAACTCGCCGTCTTGCTGAAATGGTTGATAAATAAATGTTGCTACGCTTAGTCATGTAAGAATCAGCATAGGCGTCACAATGTTTTAATACTATCAGAAGTAACTCGTTCAGTCGGAATAAACGTAGTGCACTATTTCAGCTAACGTCAGATGCATATATACAGATAAAAATGAGTACACTAGATTGAGACTGTTAATACTGTCACCATTAACTCCCTCATGGTCGAGACAACTTCTGTATTATATTCCGGCTAATTCGATTTTACTCTTCTAGCTGTGAGTCATAGGAGCTCAAGAGTGTTGATCGTTGAATAAGTTTGGTGTGATTAGGACTGGTGGAGCCGTGGCCTGGGAGTCATCAGAGCCCCCGCTCAAGTAAACTACTGCGCCATCTTATATATATGAATTTCTTTTCTTGTGCTTTTTTGCTTTCGACTTTTTTCTCATATTTCCCCGACGTTCCCTTTTGTGCCTGCTCTCACCCATGGTGAAGGAGACATTAATTGATTGATCTGTCCGTCCGTGAGTGTGTGGGTCCGTGCGTCCGTAACACGATTGTGCGCGAGATATCTTCTGAACCATAGACGGATTTCCATCAAACTTTTGACGGTTATGTAGTAGGAGGAGGAGATGAACTGTTTAGGTCAGCTAGGTCATGGAGTCAAAGTTCAAGGTCATATAGGGTCGACTTGTCTATCAAAGTGGGCGCAATATCTGAACTCCTTGACTGATTTCCAACAAACTTCTGCCAGCGATATAGTATGAAGTATGATGAAGGGGTCAGAGGTCAAGGCCATATGTTGTCGATTTATCTTCGTGGGCGAAATATCTCCTGAACCTCTCGACGGGTTTCGACCAAACCTGTGTCAGTGATACAGTATGAAGGGACGTTGACTTGATTAGCTCAGCAAGGTCATGGAGGTTGTATGGTAAGACAGTGTGCAATTCTTGGTGGGGGCACACCGAGCGATGCTTTACGTCTACAGCTGGGGGCCGCAGTTCTCGGCGTTTCATTTTTCCTTTCCATTGATGTCCTAAATTACCACATATTAGTGATTTATCCCCTTGAAGCCGAGGAAATTTTTATATTTTACCTGAATAATGGTAATTATAATAGGTTTAGTTATGATGTACTTGGGCTGAAAGAGCTAATGGAAGACCTGTTTGGAACCCTCTCAGTGCGAGAGACCATTTCCAAGCTGGAGAAGTGATCTGAAGACAGCAAGAATAAAATACAAAAGGCGCCAACATAGCGAAGAATGGATGGATGTCTGAGTGAGAAGGGTTTTGATAGATTGGTGGCTTAGGGGTAGGTGGACAGATGAACGGATGGATGTGTGAGAAGGGGATGGATGGATTGGTGAATTAGAGGTAGGTGGATGAATGTGTGAGTGAAAAGAGGATGGATGGAGTGGAGGATGAGGAGAAGGTGAATGGAAGGATGAGCAGATGAACTCGTAGAAATGGAGAACATATATTGGTGGATGAGGGGTGGTAATGGATGGATGGATCAATGGATAGCTGCGAAGGGGTTGGATATATTGGTTCATCAGGGATGGATGGATGGGCAGGTGAAGTATTTTGCTGTAACCTACTCTTTCTTCTGGTGTTTATAGTCAACCCAGTTTTGTTCTTTTCCAGAGCTTTCTTGCCTGTCTTGGCCGTGTGTGTGTGTGTGTGTGTGTGTGTGTGTGTGTGTGTGTCTGTGTGTGTGTGTGTGTGTGTGTGTGCAGGTAGGTGTGTGTGTTTCAGTGTTTGTGCAGATAAGTGTGTGTGGTTGTATGTTTTCGTTTGTGTGTTTAGGTTGTGTTTGTTTGTGTTTATGGGTTTCTTTGTAGGTATGCCTGAGTTTGTGTGTGTGATTGAGACTATCTGTATGTCTGTAATTGTGTGTATGTGTGTGTGTGTGTGTGTGTGTGTGTGTGTGTGTGTGTGTGTGTGTGTGTGTGTGTGTGTGTGTGTGTTTCCTTTGCTACTATAACCACTTTATGTTACTCGTGCTGCTACATGTCGGTTGTACCCTGTCAACGATGATGATGATGATGAGTAGGAGAATGGGGAAGGAAGGAAGCGAGCATTAGTGACACAGGGTTTGTAGTGAGATGGATGATGAGGATGAGGGAGGCAGCTTTACCAGTGACAAGGTCAGTGATGGGTTCCCGGCTTAATTGTGATTTATATTTTGTATCCTTATCAATTAATAGTTTTTGTAACACAGCTGCCTGGCATCCCTCTGTATATTTCATAGTCACTGGTTGACTCAGGCAGGCAATGTCAGACGCGTCGTTATAAAAGAAAAAACTCATTAATCATCATTCCAACCTCGATTTCCAACATAAAGATGGAGTTAGGCAGGATCTATGAGAAAAGAAGAAAAAAATAAAGGAGTGAGCGATAGACGGAGAAATAATTAACAGTTTGCCGAACGAAGTGGGCCACACACTCATTCACACAGCAGTGAAGCCCGAGGAAATCCTGACTCCACTTGGGACGTAATCATATTTTTGGGGGGAGGCAGGGGGGACGGGGGAGAGGGGGAAACTTCTCTGTAGATGAGCTTCTAATTGCATAAGTTAAAAGATGGTTCCGAAAACTTGAGAGGTTTTCCATAATATATAGTTCATGAAGCCAACTCGATCCTCCTTCAGTTGCCAAGCCTCATCAAGCATCATTCCTTGTCTTTTCTCACACTCATTTGCCACTGTTTGATCACTTTTTTCAGCCTACCACTCCTCACACCTTCAGAAACACTCACATGCACCATTTACATTACCACATTTATTCCTGTTCTCGCTATATGACCATAACATCTAAGCACATTCACCCAACTCCTATTGTCATCAGACTTGCTCGCTTTACGGCTTTCACGAATCACGTTAATTATTATCCTATCCACTGGACGCCCTCAAAAATCTTCCTTCCACTGATTCTCATCTTGACCTCGTTCTCATGCCACATCTCACAGCTTCATACATAACATTAAAGATCGGATTAAAACACTTTCATATTATTGTTTTGCAGCCTCGACACTCCAACCTCTATGTAGTATTGAGGCCTTCTAGTACTATCCACTTTTCCTCCTAGTGCTTCCTTACTTTCCACCTCCTATGTACAAGTACCTCTCTATTTTTCCATTGCACGTAGGTATCCTTAAATTCTCTGACCATTTCCTCTAGACATTCACCCTCACATCAAACTGACAGTCGCCTTCCCCTTCTGTTACAATCACTTTACAGCACTTATTATTTCCTTTTATGGCACGACATTCCAGACATGAACAAACTTATCACCAATCACTCAATTACCAGCCATACTAAGTTAATAACTGTGGATATGTTTAGTCAGCCTCTAAGACTGTGTGATCAGGACGGATGGAACGGCCGGGACGAGTCATAGGAGCTTAGTCTGACATCCACCTCTGCAACAGCCGTCTTTTTGTTTGTCATATTTTTTTTATTACATTGACCTGATCTTTTCATGTTGCGAACTATTTTCCTTTACATTTACCTTCCACTGATATTCACATTCTTCTCTCCGGATGCATTAGGTTTATCCCTTAAGTTAGTGATGTATTTTTTTTCCTACTGGCATCAGAGAATTTCATTAAGCTTAGGAAAGACCTCTCGTTTTCAAGGTTATAAGAAATGGTTGCATAAGCTAAACACAAAGATCGAATATTCTGTCCAAATCAAAATTAAAATCAGCAGGAGACGGCAAAAACAGAAGTGAGTAAGACATCCCAGGCAGTGCTGTTAACCACTTCAACTCGCCATCGTGCTGAAGTGGTTGATAAATAACTGTTGCTATGCTTAGTCATGTAAGAA
>NC_137050.1:42440660-42460660 GCF_032717465.1 Coenobita brevimanus | reverse complement strand
ATTCAGGGGTTGGCGAAGAGTTCTATTGATATCTGTTAACGCCGTAACTGGAGAGTATATGTTGATAAGTGTGCAATGAACGTTGTTGTTGACAGGCAAAGTGACTATTAGTGTTATCTGGTAGTGAATGAAGAGATACGAACTAGTGATGGAATCTTGGTACATGGGTGAAGAAACAGAGAAACAGTTAAAGGTGCAGAGCAAGTGGAAAGTAGAACAGAAGAAGGAAAGAGGTTGAGATACAAGGGTCTTGGATATAAGCAGAGGTGTGAATGTGGACACGGCAAGAGGATTATATAAAGTTTTTTTAGTGCCCATACGAGTAACATACGGGTGTGAGACTTTGGTGTGATATTAGAACAAAAACTCAAGAGCAAGAGCAGTGGAAATGGGGCTTTCGAAATGTGTGTGTGGAGTGCAATGCGTGGATAGGATAGAGAATGGTCTAATTCTACAGAGACGTGGAGTAATGAAGTATGTTAACACTGGGCTGAACAAAATCTTTAGATGTTATGGTCTGATGAAGAATATGAGTATTTGAGGAATGAGTATGATGCTAGTGAGAGAATATGATGAGGGCAGAAAGCGCAGCAAACCATTAAGAGAGTTGATAGTCAGGGAAAATGAGTGGGTAATAAAAGGAGAATATGAATTTGAGAAGGCCAGGGACCTGACAAGCAATCAAGTTGGTCTGATGAGGTATTAAAGAACGGGAACATGACAATACTTAGAACTCCTTTTATTAACTTAACTCTTGTCCATGGACTGACCTGTGAGAGAAAACTGAAGCTCATTTATAAAAAATAAAATAAATAAACAAAAAATATATACATGCAGATAATTCCTGTGAGGTGAGCGATGATTCTAGGTGTTTAAATAGTAGATGAATGCGTGTGTGTGTGTGTCCCATTGTATTGGCTATAGTGCTGATTTGCTTTCCCACTATAACTTTCTCTCTTGCTGCCTAGATCCTATCTCACCTCATCTTTGGGTAGCAAGAGGAGGTGGTGATGATGATAAAATTAATCACTAGCCGGCTCACACACACACACACACACACACACACACACACACACACACACACACACACACACACACACACACACACACACACACACACACACACACGCACGCACGCACGCACGCACAGTAGAGGCAAGAATGTTCTGGAAAAAAAACAAAGCTGGGTCGACTATAAACACCAAAAAAATTAGAGCTGCTAAATACTTCACCTGCCCGCCCATCCATCCATCCATCCCATCCATCCATCCCTTATGAACCAATATATCTACCCCCATTCACCTACCCATTGATCCATCCATTCATCCATCCATCCATCTATTCTCATCTACCCTCTATTCACCACCACCAATTGATTCATCTATTACTCCACCTACCTCCCGTACAGCAATACCGTATATATACTCCCTTCTAACACACACATCCATCCACCCTTCCACCTGCCGCTCATCCACCAATGGATGCAGCTCCTTGTCACTCCCATTTCCATCCATCCATCCACCTACCGCTCATCAGACAATCCATCCATCAATTCTCACTCACAGATTCATTCATCCATCCACCCACCCCTCATCCACCAATCCATTATGCCCCTTCTCACACACACATCCATCCATCCATCCATTCTTCGCTATGTTGACGCCCTTTTTATGTTAATCTTGTTGCTTCAAATCACTTTATTCAACTTGGAAATGGTCTCCCGCACTGACAGAGTTTGAGTCAGGCTAACAGTTTCAGCCCAAGGACGTCCTTATTATTCCCATTAAAATTATTTATCACCCAGCAGAATAACACACACACACACACACACACACACACACACACACACACACACACACACACACACACACACACACACACACACACACACACACACACACACACACACACACACACACACGATTTAGACGTGAAAGCGTACATAGACGATATAAAAGAACTTTTGATGTCAGGTTGAGAGAAAAAGGAAATGGGGGAAATTGGGAAAAAGTGGATTGATGAGCAACTGATACTAGAAATACTACTACTAATAATAGAATATGACGGCACTGTATGTGACACAAATCTTGGGCTCCTATGACACACGGGCTACCAGTCCACCAGTCCTGATCAAACCGACTTCAGGACCAAGCCTCAGGTTATTTTATTCACCTTAGAAATTATCTATTGTATTGAAAATTCGAAATATACTCCATTAACCATTCTGTCCAAGGATATCATAATAGTGATAAACAAAAAACATTTCTGTCACAAACCAAAAAGAAGAAAAAAAGGGGGAGTGGCTTCTGTTGGAAGGCAGTAAAACGTTGCTGAATTTAGGATATTATTAATAGGAAAAATAAATAAACGAAAAAGTGGTAGAAGTAAAAATAAAGCCAGATACAAATACCACAACGAAAAATTAAAAATAAAATGACAGGCAGCTAAATGATGAACCCGGGCTCCTATGACTCACAGGCCATGATTCCACCAGTCCTGATGACTCCGTCTTAAGGACCAAACCTATTAAGAGCTATCAACACTCTCAGGCTCCTATGACTCACGGCCAGATGAATAAAATCGGGATAGTCGGAATGATACAGAAGTTACGTCTACCATGGAAGGGTTATTGTTGACATTATTAACACTCTCAGGCTGGCATACTCACTATTGGCTAAATATTAGCATTTGGCAGTAGGTGATACAGTATCTTACTTTTGTCCCGGCCATGAAAGGGCTAATTTTTACGGTACCAACACTATTAGCCTCCCATGCTCATTCTCAGATGACTAAACACAGCAACAGTTTTTACAACGACGTCAACACAATGACGATGATGTGGTTAATAGCGCACACCCTGCACGTCTTTCTCATTTTTACCGACTCATGATATATATTTTTTTTTTTACATTTGGATAGAATTTTTGGAATGTGTGTGGTCAATCGAATAGATTTCTTTTATCCCCCTTTAACACGAGAGGCCTTTCTTAAGCTGAACACAATTGTTTGATACCAGTAATAATAAAAAAAAAAATACATCACCAGGATTTACAGGGTTAATTTAATTCATGAATGAAAGACTGACTAAGAGGGGGTATGTTGGTGAGGTGGAGAGAGGGAGAGGGAGGGGTAGACAGAGGATGAGGTGGAGGAATGGAGTTGAGAGGTATATGAGGGAGGGGGGAGTGAGTTGGGGGGAGGGTAGTCAAATGGTGGGTGACAGAGCGACTTGGAGGCGTTTTGTCTGCAGCCACCCTTTGCGGGATTAGGGCGTCGGGCTATAGATAGATAGATAGAATTTAATTCATCGGCATTGAAGAATTTGGATATAGGTGTGAGAAAGGAATAAAGGAAAATAGTTCCCTAGATGCAGAAACTACAGGAAAAAATACAAAACCAAACTAAAAAAATTCAATAAAAAGAAGGAGATTTAATTCCAGGATATGAACCCTGGCTCCTATGACTCCCAGGTGGCCGTTCTGTCCATCTTGATCACACCGTCTTAGAGGCTGAGTAAGCACATCAACAGTTTTTAATTTAGCATCGCTGGTGATTCAGACTGGTGCAGAGTTCTGTTGTTATCTATGAGCACGTGCTTTGATAGTACATGTTAAGTGTAGAATGAACGTTGTTATTGAGAGGGAAAGTGACTATCAGTATTATCTGGTAGTGAATGGAGAGATCTGAATCAGTGAGGGAGTTTTGATAATCTGATGCAGTAACAGGAAAAAGTTAAATGTGCAGACTAAATGTAACGTAGAATTATACGAAGAATGAAAGTGGCTGAACCTTTAAGGGCCTTGGTAGTAGTAGTAGTAGTTGTTCCCTAGGCAGTCTGGCCGAACAGCCCCGAGTCCCTTAGGAAGGCCATGGCTGAGACCGGGTTTTCCCACAGAGCTCTCAACGAGTGTATGTTGTGTTGTTGACGTAGGTGATTGTGTGCAATGCAGTCTTCCATAATGTGCTTAATAGTATGGGGTGCTGTGTTGCATCCTCGACAGGCATCAGCGACGGAGTCATCCAGCCTCTTCTGGTAGCTTAAGAGGGCTGGATGGTGCCCACATCTCAGCTTGGCCAGGTGGACCCTGTCCTCACAAGGAAGATAGGATTCAGAAGGGTGGATGTCAGGAGGCCGTGCATGCAGCTGTGTGTTGCCTTTAAGTGACTGAATGGAGTGGCGAGTGATCTGAGTGTGGATATGCTTCTGGAAGCTGGTCTGAGGTGGGCAAGGGGGGAAAGAGGACAGTATTTGTGTATACTATCGTGTCCTGGGTGTTGTTCTGATGTTCCTTGGTGTGGGTGGATGTGCTGCCATGTACTGTAGTGGATGTTGTGGGTTTGTGGAGGCTGCAGCAAGAAACTAGGTGCCTCTCATGTCTAGGTGATCCTTGACCATGAGGACTTTGGTTTCTTGATGTAGGTGGTCTGTGGGTGTAGTAGCTGTGCAGCCTGTGATTATTTTTAGGGCCTTGTTCTGTATGGTCTGTAGAGTGTTGTAGTGTGTTTTGGTCAGGTTAGAAGCCCAGGCAGGGCTTGCATAATTCATCTCTGAACGTATGTATTGTTTGTATACTGTGGTGGTGGTTTCTTTGTTGTGTCCGAATGTTGTATGGGCAAGTGGCCTCAAACCATTGAGTCTTGGTGTTATTTTATTTAAATGTTTGTGATGTGTTGTTTGAATGACATTGATGTATTGTATGTTACACCAAGGATTTTGTGTGTGTGTGTGTGTGTGGTAGTGGAGTGTTGTTTATGGTAAGGTGTGGGATGTGACTGTGTTCTGCTGTCCAGTTTAAGAGAAGTGTAACTGTAGATTTGGCAGGGGCTATTTTGAGCCTGTTTGTGGTGAACCAATCGTGTAATGTGTTGAGGCAAGGTTGAATGATGTGTGCAGCTGTGTTTGAGTTTTGGTGTATACATGTAAGTGTCATATCATCTGCATAGGAAGCTATGTGTATCTGTAGTGTGTGAGGTGTGGGTATGTCGTGCATGTATAGATTAAAGAGTGTAGGGGACAAAACAGATCTTTGGGGGACGCCGTTTGTGAAGTTTCTGATGTTAGAAGACTGACCGGCAAATGTTACGTGTGCACATCTGCCTGCTAAGTAGTTTGCCAGCCATCTTTTTGTGTTATTGTGCATGTTTGTGTTGAGTATTTTGTTTGTGAGGTTGTGGCGGGGGATGGCATCAAAAGCTTTGCTAATGTCTAGTGTGAGTAGGAGTGTTCTGTGTGGTGGCCTAGCTGAATTCATGCCATCGAAAACTCTCTGTGTAAAGTCTGTAAGAAGGGTGTTTGTGGAGTGTAGTGGCCTAAAGCCATGTTGTGACTGGGCTAGGGGAATGTGAGGTGTGACTAGTTGTAGTATCAGTCGTTCAGTGACTCTAGAGGGGGTGCAGAGGAGTGTGATGGGGCGATGTGAGGAGGGTAACGTGGGGTCTTTGTTGGGTTTAGGGATAGTGATGATATTGCCATGCTTCCAGATGTTGGGTATTATGTTGTGTGAGTAGCTGTAGTTTGATATGTTGGTGAGTGCTTGTATGCCTTGTGGTCCTAGGTGTTCTAGGTGAATGTTGCTTATGTTGTCTGGTCCACAGGCAGATGAGTGCTTGAGGTTGTTAATGATGTGCTTCGTCTGGTTGTAAGTGAAAGGTGCGTAGTCTGGGTCTGTGGGGAACTGTCCTTATGTCTGATGATACGTCGGTCTTCCGGATGGGGGGGTTAGATGGCTGACTTGTGAAAAGTGATTGATGAGAGTGTTTGCTTGTTGTTTGTTTGAGGGTATGGCGTCTGTTGTTGTGATGGCAGCGTGTGATTGTGTGGTGTTGCTGTTAGAAAGTGTGATGCTGTTTAGTGTTTTGTAGAGTTTGCTGATGTTTGTTTTGTGGTCAAGTGTTTGGAGGTAATTTTTCCAGTTTAGTGTTTGCTGTTCTGATATTTTACTGTTTATTTAAGTGCTGAGTTCTTGTATTTGCTGTATGGTTTCTTGTGTATGTGGTGTTGGGGAGTGTCGCAGTGTGTCCCGTTGTCTGATGAGGCCTTGAATTTCTGGTGTGAAGTTGGGGTTGTGTCTCTTTCTGTTGCATCTAGGGATGTGTCTTTTGTCTGCGTATTGTATGATTGTATTGAAAGTGTGCACAGCAGTGTTGATGTTTGTGATGGGTGTACTGTTTAGTGTTTTGAAATGTTGTTCTGTTTCAGTTACAAAGGCCTCCCAGTTGGCTCTCTTATAATTAGTGTATGTGTGTTTGTGACCAGCTGGGGTGATTCTGGTTTTGGTAGTGATGATGACTGGGAGGTGATCAGAACCTAAGGTTTTGACCATTCTCCATGATGTAGTGGGAGCGAGGTTTGGGGAGCAGAAGGTGATGTCTGGAGATGATGGGAGGAAGAGGGCTTGGTGTGGGATATGGGTATGTTGGTCTACAGTAGACTGTTTAGTATGAAAAGATACTCTGTCTGGGATTGTAGTACCAGCCCTCTGTCTGTGTCAGGGTTGTTGACATGCCAGGCCGACGACTTGGCGTTGAAATCACCACCCAGGATGATGTTGGGTATGTTAGTGATCTGGTGTATCTGTGGAGAGTAATTGTGGAGTACTGAGGGGGACGATTGGGGGTTAATGTATGTGTTAGCGATTGTTATGTGTGATTTGTTACCATTGCGTATTTTAATTGATTGTGTTTCTGTTGTGGTGTCATGTGGGGGGAGAAGTGACTTTGTGTGTGCACTGGTATCTGCAAAGTTGATGGATTTGTGTACCAGGGTGATGAGTCCATCGCCACCGCCGTCAGCCCGGTCTTGTCAAATGGTGGTGAAGTTATGAAATGTCGGTGTTTTCTGTGCTCTGTGTAGTTTTGTTTCTTGTAAGATGGCAATGTGTATGTTCTGTTGTTTGATGAATTGTGTGAGTTCATGTATTTTGGTGTTTATGACATCTATGTTTAACTGAAGGATGTTTATGTTGTGTGTGCGATGTGTGTAGGCTGCTGCAGCACGGGGGGGAGGTGGTGTGGGTGGAGGGGAAGGGATAGGAGGAGGTTGTGATGGAGGTAAGGGTTGAGGTGGATTAGGATGGGTTGGAATGGGAGGAGTTGGGGGACTGGATGGTGTGGGAAGGGTCAATGGGTTTGGCTGTGGAGGTGTGAAGGAAGTAGGAGTAGGATTGGAAGGGGGGTTGATGGGTGGGGTTAAGGAGCATAAGGAGCAGGTCCAGGTGTTTGTGTAATGTTTCCTGGATGCAAATGTTGTGCAGGTGTAATGGGTCCAGTTCTTGCAGGAGTTGCACTGAACTGAACCCTTTGTCTGTCGGCTCGACGTGATAGGTTTTGAGCATGTTGGACATATGTATTTGTTGGTGGGTCCTGGATTGCTCTCAATGTCCCCGGCTAGAAGAAGTCGTCGAGAAATGACAGCCGGGGAGTCATTTCTCGGTGTAGAAAAAATGGTGTTGTTGTGTGTGTTGTGTTGGGAGATGTGGTACTTGCCCGGGCGACCGAAGCCACTCCCAGGTACTCGAGCCCCGTGAGGGGCCGGGGGGGTTTGCGGTGGTTTGGCCCCCATGCTGTCCTCCTCTTCTCTTCGACAGCTTCTGGGGGGTAGACCTACGGCGAAGACGCCACCGCTCCAGATCCAGGGCCTTGGTTATAAGCAAAGGTGTGAATGTGGAGGCTGCAAGAGGACTACATGAAGGTGTTTTAGTGCCCACATTAACATATGGGTGTGAAACTTTGGTTTGATATTGGAACGGAAACTCAAGAGCGACAGTAATGGAAATGGGATTTCTGAGGTGTGTGTGTGTGTGTGTGTGTGTGTGTGTGTGTGTGTGTGTGTGTGAAGATTACGAAAAATGGATTTGACAGGATATGATGTGACTGTAGCGAGATGTGGAGTAATGAAGTCTGTTGACACCAGGCTGAAGAGAATCTTTCGATGACTGAAAATGATACATGTAGGTGAATATGAAGATGGGAGAAGGTGTGACAGACCATCAAGGATGTTGAGACACAAGGAAAATGAGTGTGTAATAAAATGGGGTACCCAAGATAATGAGACTCGGGAACTGTCAGGCGATGGAGTTGGTGTGTTGAGCTCTGTAAGGAGGAGAAAATGAGTGCTTGGCACAGCTTCTTCTTACTTGACTGCTGTCGATGAACTTGTCTTTTTTTTTTATAGGAAATATGAAATTCATCTATATGGAAGAAAAATATATGGATCATTTTTTAGGGTGAGCGAAGATTCTACTGTAGATGCTTGAACGGTAAGTGATGGACTGTGTGACACACCTTGATGGCTATGCTGTTGATTAGCTCTGCAAGTATAAATCTTTTTCCCTTGCTTCCTGGACCCGACATCATCTCATTTGTGGGTGGGAAATTATAGGCGAGATTATGAAGGTGATTGTGATGATAGAATCGTCAATCGCTTGCCAGAAAAGACACACACACACACACACACACACACACACACACACACACACACACACACACTCACACACACACACTTCAACTTGAAAGGGTTAAATCAACGATATGAAACAATTTTGGAAGTCAGTGGGAAAGGGAAATAAAGGAAAATGAGGAAAATGAGGAAAAAGTGACATCAGATTAGTAAAAAGAAACTGAGAAAAAAAAGACGGCGCCGTATGTGATACAAAACTGGGCTCCTATGACTCACGGGCTATTATTCCACCAGTCCTGATCACACCGTCTTAAGAACCAAACTTCAGGTTACTTTATTAGTCTTAGAAATCATCTCTTGTACCAAAAAAGTTCTAGACAAGCTCCGCTAACTTTTCAGTCCGAGGATATCATTGTGAAAGTGACCAAAATAATTATCTATCACAAGTGAGAATGATATAAAAAAGGAAAAAAGAAGCACGGCATTGGTTTCAAGCAGGTGACGAGCGAGAGCGAAGCCCTCGCCAGTCTCTCGTCAAGTAGTGGCATTTTCTTGCATATGAGCTGTTTGACCAGGCCCGGTCCAACTTGGCCGGACCGTAACGCTGTTCAGAAACATATAACTCAGCAACCACAGAGCCGATCACTGCGTGGTTTGCACCATATCATAGCCCAGTTCTTTAAGATTTGTTTTTTGACAGGTTTCAAGACACCCAGGAGGTGCACGTGTCACGTGACACGCGCCAAGTGCAGCATGTCGATGATCTTCAAAAGAGGGCCACAGGCCAGACGTTTTGTCAAACTTGGTAGGTAGATAGCCATCAGTATACTCTAGGCATCCACAGGGTGTAAGGTGACATTTCAGTGCATTCATGCCAGTAAAATGTCTTTGTCAGCGAGCTACGAGCGAGGCCATTTAAATCTTAAAGCATTGAAATGTAGCCGTACACCCCAAGGATGGATTGAGTTTATATATGGCTATCTACCTACCGAGTTTCATTACTTTACGACAAGCTATCTGGCATGTGGCCCTCTTTTGATGATTTTCGACATGCTGCACTTGGCGCCTGTCACGTGCCTCGTGCACCGCCGGGATGTGATGAAACCTGTCAAAAACAAATCATAAAGATTTAGGCTATCATACGATGCAAACCACTCAGTGATCGGCCCTGTGGTTGCTGAGATATAAGCTTCTTAAAAGCGTTACGGTCGGGCCGGGTCGGGCAGGGACGTGTTGGGCTGGGCTGGGTGTGGCCTCTCATTTGTGAGAAAATGCCACTACTTGACGAGAGACTTGCAAAGGACTTCGCCCTCACTCATAACAATCTAGGACATTACTCAATGGTAAAATGATGCAGAAGGACAAGCAGTGAAAATCATACACAAAATCCACAAGGAAGCTAAACGAAAATAAAAGTAAAAAGACGAGGTGGAGGAGACGAGAAACCGTGCTCCTGTGATGGGTATGAATCCGGGCTTCAATGACTCTCAGGGCACGATTCCACCAGTCCTGATCACGCCGTCTTAAGGACCAAACTTATTAAAGCTATCAACACTCTCAGGCTCCTATGACTCACGGCCAGATAAGTAAAATCGGGACAGCGGGAATAGAATACAGATGTTATCTGTACCATGGAAGGGTAAATGCTGACAATATTAACACTCTCAGGTTGGCATACTGAATAATAACGAAATGTTAGCATCTGGCGCTGCGTGACACTGTATGCTACATTTGTCCCGGGCATGAAAAGGTTTATTTTTACAGTATTTATCACTCCCAGTCTTTCATGCTCACTTTCAGATAACTGAGTACATATATAAATAGTTGTTAATCAGCCACTTCAACACGATGGCGGGGATATGGTTAACAGCACAGCCCTGGGAAGCCTCATTCATTTTATTTTTGCCTTCTCCTGATGAATTTGATTTTGATGAAGAAAGAATTTTCGAACCTGTGTGTGACCAGGATAGTCTTTTATATCTGTAGGGTTAAAGGCAACATGTTTTAACCCATTGAAAAGAAGAGGAATTTTCTTAAGTTTAATAATGAGATTGTCTGGTTGCAGTATGAATAAACCAAAATGACGTCACCCAGATTGAAGGGGTTAATTTAAAATATCAGTACAGAGGAATGAAGATACAAATGAGAAGTGAAACCAAACGATTATAATTACTCAGAAACAGAAACTACCCCAAAATAACTACAAAAACGAAACAATAATATTTGTAAAACAACGGAACACCAAATAGGATATGAACCATGAATCTTATGACTCCCAGGCGGCTGTTCTATCCATCACGATCACACCGTCATGGAGGATGAGTAAACACATCAACACTTTTTACAATAGCTTCGCTGGCCATTACGAGATTGAAGCAGAGATCGGTTGACTATGAACTCCGTGCTTTGATAGTATATTTTGAGAAGTGTAGAAGGAACGTAGTTGTTGAGTGACTATCAGTGTTACGTGATAGTAAATGGAGAGACTTGATTTAGTAAGCGAGTTTTGGTATCCGGATGTAGTAGTAGAAAATAAACGTGCAGATGAAGTGGAAAACAGAATAGCAAAGAGAATGAAAGTGGCTGGATCTATAGGGGTCTCGGTTATAAGAAAAGGTGCGAATGTGGAGGCTGCAAGAAGACTGCATGAAAGTGCTTTGGTCTATCTATCTATCTATAGCCCGACGCCCTAATCCCGCAAAGGGTGGCCGCAGACAAAACGCCTCCAAGTCACTCTGTCACCCACCATTTGACCCCCCTCCCCCCAGCTCACCCCCCTCCTCCCTCATATACCTCTCAACTCCATCCCTCCACCTCATCCTCGGTCTACCCCTCCCTCTCCATCCCTCCACCTCACCTACATACACCCTCTTAGTCAGTCTTTCATTCTCCATCCTCTCCACATGTCCAAACCACCTCAGTGTATTTCTCCTAATCTTTTCAACCACATCCACATCTACCCCACAACGTTCCTTCACTTCTTCATTCGTCAACCTGTCCCTCCACGTCACTCCACATGCTCCTCTCAAGTAACTCATTTCCACTGCTCTCACTCTTGACTTGTTCCCCTCTTGCAAGGTCCACGCCTCGCTTCCATACGTCAGGGTAGGGATCACAATCCATCATGCAGTGACTTCTTAACTTCCATACTCACCTCCCTATTTCTCATCACTGCTTTCAGTGTGCCAACAACCTTCCTTCCCTGCTGTACCCTTTCACGTACTTCATCCCCCAAAGTTCCATCCTTACTCATCACACTACCCAAGTACTTGAATGCACTCACATTCTCCATATCCTCACCATCCAACCTCACTGCACACTCTGTGACTTCATTCCTCTCAAACACCATAACTTTACTTTTGTTTACATTAACTTTCAGCTTCCTCCTCCTACACACTGTCCCAAATTCATTCACCAAACCTTGCAACTCCCATTCATCTTCACTCAACAATACTGTATCATCAGCAAACAGCAACACCGGAAGCTTCCAAATCTCACCCTCATTCATTAGGGCCACCCCCACATCTACTGCCCTACCTTGTACCTCCTTTACAACCCCATCCATATATATATATTAAACAGCCATGGAGACATTACACACCCCTGTTTCAGTCCCACATTGAGATCAAAGAACTCACTCAGCTCACCATCCACTCGCACCGTAGCCCTAGCTCCCTTGTACATACTCTTCACAGCACTCAACAATTTCCCCTCCACTCCATATATTCTTAATACCTTCCAGATACCTTTCCTATCTATTCTGTCATAAGCTTTCTCCAAGTCCATGAAGGCAGCGTACACTTTCCTTCCCTTCTCTAGATACTTCTCCACTAAACATCTTAGAACAAATATCTGATCTACACACCCTTTCCCCTCCCTAAATCCCCCTTGTTCTTCTCCAACTAGCTCCTCTGTCATATGCCTAACCCTATCAATGAGTATTCTACCATATATTTTACCAGTCACACTAAGAAGGCAAATACCCCTATGGTTACCACATACTTCTCTCTCCTCTTTTCCTTTGTACAGAGGAACAATTATACCTGATTTCCAGTCCTCTGGAACCCTTCCCTCTTCCCAAGCCAATCTACACAACTTCCACATCCACTCCACAACAATCTCACCCCCATACCTAAGCATTTCACCACACACTCCATCAATTCCTGGGGCCTTTCCCAGCTTAATCTTCTTCATCGCTTCCACTACTTCCGACCTACTGATCTCTTCCTCCCTCCTCTCATCTCTTCTTCTCCCAGCCATTCCCCAACCACTTATACTCACACTGCTCTCACTCTCTACATTCAACAAATCCTCAAAGTGCTCCTTCCATCTCCTCAATTTCTCTCTCTTCTCCACCAACAATCTATTATTCCTATCTTTCACTCCCCTACTATTTCCCCTTTCACACTGCCTTACTTTCTTTACCTCCTTCTAAAACAATTTCTTACTCTCCCTCCATTTCACACTCAGATTCCTCCCAAACTCTTCATCCACTTTCTTCTTACTCTCCTTCACCAGTCTCTTAACCTCCCTTCTCCTGCTCACATATACCTCTCTCTTCTCTCTCTCATCTTCTCCCCTACCTCTACTCGCCAACCATTCACCATATGCCTTCTTCTTTTGTTCCACAGCTCGTTTCACCTCATCATTCCACCTTGCTGTCCCTTGCACACCCTTGCATCTCCTCCTCACTCCACAAACCGCCTCACACGCTGCGCTTATCTCTTCCGTGAATATCTTACATACGTCTTCCACCCCTTCCATCTGCTCTAGCTCATACCTTCCCAATCTTTCTTCCACTATGCTCTTATACTCTGTCCTCTTCTCACTATCTTGCAATTTCTCCACTCTTCTCACAGGAGCTGCTTCCTCCTGTCTTCCCCTTCGCCTCCTCAACCACTTTCTTTGCAGCTCTACCTTGGCCATCACTAAGTGATGGTCCGAGACTCCATTCCCCCACCCTCTCCACACCCTTGCATCCAACACTTGTCTTCTCATTCGCTCATCCACACACACGTAGTCTATCATTCCCTTTCGTTCAACAAGTTCACCATCCATCCTCCTCATTACTCTCCATGTATACCGGTGGATCATCTTATGACGAAAGTAGGTGTTGGCTATTGCCAACCCCTTACCAGCACAGATGTCCACCAAAGCACTACCATTCCCATCTACTTCAGCTGGCACACCCCACTGACCAACCACTCCATCCACTCGTACATTCCCAACTTTGCCATTCATGTCTCCAATCAACAGCACTCTCTCGCTCCTCTCAAACTTGTCCATACATGCTTCTACTGTAGCCCAAAACTCATCTTTCACTCTTGCCACTCGATCCTCTGTTGGAGCATACACACATACAATCGCCCATGCTTGTATACCTACTTTCATCCTCACCCATACAATCCTTGCACCCACTGTTCCATACTCTCTTATATTCTCCTTCCACTTCTTGCATATCATCAGACATACTCCCTCTCTTGCCCTCTTATTCTCACTGACTCCCGCACATATACCTACACCGTATTCCCATTCTCTCATCCTTTCACCTTTGCATTTAGTTTCAGTCAATCCACATATATCCACTTTTGCATCCTCAAGCACCTGGACAATCTCTCTCTCTTTCACTTCATCATTCACTCCTCTCACATTCCACGTTCCTACCCTCAGAATGTCCTTTGTCCGTTCCTTAGTCGTCAACGTATGGTCCGTCCGGGTCCGAGGCGCTTTATTTGCTTTTTTAGTTAGTTCTTTTTACGGGGTGGGGCACTAACCCACCACCAACCCTTTTAGTCGCCTCGTACGACAAGCAGGGATACTGGGGGAGTGCTTTGGTACCCACAGTAATATATGAGTGTGAGACTATGGTGTGATTTTAGAACGAATACTCGAGAGTAAGAGTAGTGGAAATGGAGTTTCTAAGTAATGTGTGTGGGGTGCAAACAGTGGATAGGATAGGATAGAAAGTGATGCGACTCGAGAAAGATGTGGAGCAAAAATGTCTGTTGGCACTACGGTTGAACACTGATTGTCTGTTACGATCTTGTGGAGAAAATGGTTATAAATGTGGGAAAGAAAATGCTATATGTGACTGATTCTTAAGTTTGAAATAGGCGTGGCAGACCATCAAGACAAGAAAAATGAATGCTGTTTGTAATGAGATAGTGATGTTGATGAGGCTTGGGAACTGAGAGGCGATCGAGCTGGTGTAATTAGCAATATAAGGAGGAGAAGATGACAATGCTTAGACACCTGTTCTGACTTTGACTGTTCTCGACAAACTGCCTGTTAAACAAAATATGATCGTATACAAAGGAAACTTAGAAAAAAAAAAAATGTCTAGCTCATCAGTTCTCTGATGTTACAAGTGATTCTAGATGTTTGAATGATAAATGCATAAGTGTGTGGCCCATTTCGTTGGCTATGCTGTTGATTAGCTCTCCCACTGTAACTTTTCCCCCTTGATTCCTGGACCCCACCTCACCTCACCTCTGGGTGGGAAAAATAGACAAGATGATGATGGTGCTGGTGATGATAAAAGTATCAGTCCCTAGCTAGAACACACACACACACACACACACACACACACACACACACACACACACACAAATGACCTCAGCTTGAAAGGTTTAAATCAGCGACATACGGGAATTAAGAATATCTGGTGGAATGTAAAATAGGGGAAAGTGGGGAAAATAGGCAAAAAGTTGTTTCAGATTAAAAAAAAAAAAGAGATGTTAAAAAAAAAAAAAAGACGGGATCATCTTCATATGAACTCGGGCTCCTATGACTCATGGGCTACGATTCCACCAGTCCTGATCACACCGTCTTAATGACCAAACTTCAGGTTACTTATTCACCTTAGAAATGATCTCTTGTACTGAAAGAGTTCGAGACAGACTCCATTATCTCCTTCAGTCCAAGGATCACATAATGGGGGATAAAATAATATTTACAAACCAAATAAATAAATAAATAAATAAATACATAAATACACACATAATGGGGCCGGTAGGAAGGTCAAGCACACTTAATAGAATTTTGGATATTACTTGAAATGATGGTAAGGAAATGAAAAGATGACAAAAAAAAAAAAAAAATCACATTCAAATGTCACAAGGATACAAAATGAATATAAAGGTAGAAAGACGGCTTGCAAAGTATTGAACCCGGGCTCCTATGACTCACAGGCCACGATTCCATCAGTCCGGATCACGCCGTCTCAAGGACCAAACATATTAAGAGCTATCAACACTCTCAGGCTTCTGTGACTCACGGCCAGATGGGTAACATCGGGATAGTGGGAATAGAATACAGAAGTTATCTCCATCATGGAAGGGGTAATGCTGACAATATTAACACTCTCAGACTGGCATACTCACTGTTAGATCAGTATATGCCGCTTGGTGACAATGTAATGCTTCATTTGTCCCAGCCAAGAAAGGGTTAATTTTTACGATATTAACACACTCAGCCTCCCATGTTCACTTTCAGATGATTAATCACAGCAACTGACCACTTCAATACAGTGATGAATGATGTGGTTAAAAACGCGGGTCGGGGAACTTTTTTTTTTTTCCTCCATATTATTCATGAGATCTTTTGATGATTTATTTTCCCGATTTGTATAGAGTCTCTGTTGTACGGGGGGTCAGATGTACGGTTCTTTTTACCCCTTCAACACGGGAGATATTTTTTTAGGTTTAGTAATAAAACTGTTTGCAGTAAGACCAAACGATAATGGACAGACTCTTTAGATGTTATGATCTTAAGGAGAAATGGGGTATACGTCGGAAAGTGACAATGGTATAAGTGTTTTCGTCGGAAAATGGAAAAAGGCGTGGCAGGCCATCAAGAAGGCCAAGAGACAGGTAAATGAGTGTGTAATATACTGAACTCTTGAGATTGGGGCACTGACAGGCGATCGAGCTGATCTGATGAGCTGTGTATGGAGAATATGACAAAGCTTACCACCTCTTTCCTTACCTTGAGAGCTGTCGACGAACTGACTGTTTCTGTTAGGAAATATGAAGTTCATGTGTGAGGCGAGCGATGATTTTATGTGTTTTACTGGTAAATGGAGAAGAAGAACAGGGAGATATGAGACTGCTGGGAGTAAAGATGAAAAGAGTTGAGACATTCAAGTATCTGGGCTCGAATAAAAGTTGACGGCGGACAGGATACAGAAATTAACCTTAGGATACAAGCAGGATGGAGAAACTATAAGGAGATGTCAGATGTGTTATGTGATAGAAAAATATCAGTGCAAGAGTGAAAGGAAAAGTATATAAAACGGGGGTAAGGCCTGCAATGATATAAAGTTTGGAAACTTGGCCCATAAAGAAGTCTCAGGAGAGAAAGTTGGAGGTGACGGAGATGTGGATGCTAAGCTGGATGAACGGGGTCACGAGAATGGATAAGACCAAGATTGAGAGAATTACACTGGTTCACAAAAAAAAAGAAAAAAAAAACTGAGGCAAGCATGGGAATAGGTGTTTTTGACTAATTTTGATATGTTTAATTCAAATTTCTAAACAGTTTTGCTCTATCACCTCTAGTTTTTTTGCTTTCACATGTCCCGTTCTTTTATTATAATGCATATATTTATATTATAATGAGTTTATTTCATGTATTAAAATGGCATATTACAGAACGAAACAAAACAGACACAGAACACTGACAGAACTAAATATTACTGTTACTTGGATATAAGCATATATACACATCATAGTACTACAGACAGTCAGAAGTGAGTTTTTTGGGACGATCTGGTGTTCTTTGACTCCTTGATATCGCGCAGGAGCATCCAGCATAAGTCCCCCATCATGCTGGGGTTCCACTTGCCTTGGTAGTTGCTCTCCATCTTAGTAATATCTTGGTGGAACCTTTCCCCATGTTCGTCACTTACTGCTCCGAGGTTCTGGGGGAAGAAGTTGAGGTGGGAGTGGAGAAAGTGAATCTTGAGAGACAGTTGGCACTCCATATCCTGATAAGCCCGCAACAACTTCTCGACACTCTCTTGGTAATCTAGTGCCCGTGTGTTACCAAGAAAGCCATGGCAGACTATCTTAAATGCTTCCCTTGCTCTCAGTTCCTTCAAGGTGAGCTTCTCCTCGAATACCTCATCCTTCAGCACCTCCCAGATCTGAGGTCCGACGAAGATGCCCTCCTTGAGCTTAGCAGAACCGAGAGCTGGGAACAGAGTGCACAGGTGTTGCAAGGCAGCGCCATCCTTGTCCATGGCCTTCACGAAATTCTTCATAAGGCCAAGCTTGATATGAAGAGAGGGGAAGATGCACCTTGTTCATGTCCACCAGAGGATTTTTTTGGACACTGTGTTTCCCAGGCACGAAAGTGCTCCTAGACCCCCAGTCCTTCTTCGTGTAGTGCTTGTTGTGGCGCGCGTTTTAAACCAAGTTCCAAGAAAATAGGACGGTAAATGGATTTTTGGCGAATATTTTGGGTCTAGGCCTATATGTATACATGTACTTACATGTATACATGTATATCTCAAAAACTGGAGGTGATGAGTGAAAACGGATTTCGAATCTGAAATCAGCACCCCAAAATTACGTTAGAACACCTAAGTTCATGCTTGCCTCAAATATTTTATAAACCAGTGTTAGAGGAACGATTAAGGTTGTGGAAATCTCAAAGAAGGTGCAGGAGAGGCGACTACATTGTTACGGACCTGTAATGAGAAGGAATGAGGGCTATGTGGGTGGAAGAGTGATGGACATGGAAGTGGAGGGTAGACGAAGAAGGGGTCGGCCGAGGAGACGGTGGATGGACTGTATACAGCGAGATATGAGGGAGAATAATAGAGTAGGGGATACGTTAGGACACAGAGGAGAATGGAGACGACTAGAGAGAAACAGCGACCCTATATAAACATGGGCAAAGCTGCGGAGGAGGAGGAGGAAGAAGAAGAAGAAGAAGAAGAAGAAGAAGTGGTAAATGAATGAGTCTGTGTCTCATTTCATTGGTCATGCTGTTCATTAGCTCTACAAATATTATATTTTCCTTTTTTTCTTGGACCCTGCCTCACCTCACAAGTGGGTGGGAAAAAGGCGAGACAACGGTGATGGTGATGAAAAATCATGAATCTGTAGTCAGAAAACAAACTCAAACAAACACAAGCACAAACACTCAAAATCACACAAACACACATAAACACAAAACACAAACAAAACAAACAAAAACAAACACAGATAAACACAACAATCACACAAACACACAAACTCACACAACCAAACGCTAACACAAACACACAGGCATACAAACACACAAACACAAAAAAACACACAGACACGGATAAACACACAAACACAGTCAAAAACAAGACAAACATACACAAACACAAACAAAAAAGAAACACACAAACAGAAACTGAAACAGAATCACACAAACAAACACAAACACATACAAACACACTAACACACGTACAAAGAAACATATACACACACAAATTCACGTACAACAATCTACAAACACATACACAAACTCAAACCCACACAGGAACACACACAAATACACAATCAAAGAAACAAACACAAACAAAACCAAACACACAAACACACATAAAACAAACACACAAACAAACGCACAAGCAAACACACGAACAAACACAAAAATACACACAAACACAAACACAATCAAACAAAAATACAAACGCAAACAGAAACAAACAAACAAAAACAAATACAAACACATGCAAACCAAAGGGAACAAACAAACACACAATAAAACAAATACAATGAAAACACAAACAAAATCACAAGCTCAAACACAAAAACAAACACAAACACATACATAATCACAAGCAAACAAATATACAAAACAAACAGACAAAACCAAACAGAAACACAATTACAAACAATTAAAAACATACAAACACAAAAAAACAAATACACACAAACATGCAATCACACACACACACACACACACACACACACACACACACACACAGAAAGCAAGAACTCTCTAGAGAAGAACAAAACTGGGTCGACTATGAACATTAAAAAAACTGAAAGCAGCTAAATACTTCACCTGCCCATCCATCAATCCATCCATCCATCAGTCTCTTTTCAGCCAATATATCTATCCCAACTCGCCTTCTCATTGATCCATCCATCCATCCATCCACCTACCCCTCATCCACTAATATATCTCCATTCTCACAAACCCATCCACTCACCAATCCATCCACTAACCCCTCACCCACCCAATCACCCAAACCTTTCTCAATAACACATTCTTCCACCTTTCCACTGCCGCTCTTCCACCAATCCATCCAGTCCCTTCTCACTCACACATCCAACCATCCATCCATTCATCGTTATGTTGACGCCTTTTGTATTTTATTCTTGCTGCTTCACATCATTTTCTTCAGCGTGGAAATGGTCTCTCGGACTGAAAGGGTCCCAAACAGATCTTCCATTAAATCACCGATATAGGTGAATATAGGCTGTTATATCATTCGAAAAGAAAAAAGGGTAAAGTTTGGGAAGATACAAGAAAGGATGGAACGAGGATGCAGAAAAGTACTACAAAAAAGCTAATCGCTCTGTGTGTGTGTGTGTGTGTGTGTGTGTGTGTGTGT
>NC_137050.1:42268160-42435660 GCF_032717465.1 Coenobita brevimanus | reverse complement strand
ACACACACACACACACACACACACACAAAGGAATACACATATACACGCACAAGCAAACACAAAAACAAACAAACAAATGCACACACACACACACACACACACACACACACACACACACACACACACACAAATCACGCATAATAGAACGAACATGCATAATACATTTGAGGATATTAATAAGCGAAATAAAAAAAGAAACTGAAAAAAAAAAGGAAAAACACAAGAAAACATCAAAATAAAAGTAAAATGACAGTGCAGAGAGACTTGAAACCAGGCTCCTATGACTCACAGGCCACGATTCCACCAATCCTGATCACACCGTCTAATGACGATACTTATTAAGAGCTATCAGCACTCTCAGGCTCCTATAACTCACTGCTAGATGAGTAAAATATGGATAGCGGGAATAGAATGCAGAAGTTATCTGTACCATGGAAGGGTTATGTTGATAATATTAACACTATCAGGCTGGCATTCTCACTGTTAGCTAAATATTGGCATTTGGCGGTAGGTGACACGGTTTACTACTTTTCTCCCGACCCTGAAAGGACTAATTTTTACAAAACTAAATCTCACAGCCTCTCATGCTCATTCTCAGATGACTAAACACAGCAACAGTTTTTAATCAACGACGTCAACACAATGACGAGTGATGTGATTAACAGCGCAGACCGTGGACGTCTTTCTTATTTTTACCGTGTCATGAGGATTTTTATTTACATTTCGATATAATTATCAGAATGTGTATAGTTAAATGAGTAGCTTTCTTTGATCCCCCTTCAGCAAGACAGACCTTTCCTACGCTGAACGCAACTGTCTGATACCATTGATAATCAAACCAAGATAACATCACATGGATTCAAAGGGTTTATTTAATTCATCCGCATAGAAGAATTTGGATATCGGTGTGGGAAAGGAAAAAGGGAAAATATTTCCCCAGATGCAGAAACTACCCTCCCCCCGCCAAAAAAAAAAAAAATCTGAAAAAAAGTATCGATAAAAAGACGGACGTTAGTTACAAGGATATGAACCCTGGCTCCTATGACTCCCAGGTGGCCGTTCTGTCCATCTTGATCACACCGTTTTAGAGGCTGAGTAAGCACATCAACAGTTTTTAATTTAGCATCGCTGGTGATTCAGACTGGTGCAGAGTTCTGTTGTTATCTATGAGCACCGTGCTTTGATAGTACATGTTGATAAGTGTAGAATGAACCTTGTTGTTGTGAGGGAAAGTAACTATCAGTATTATCAGGTAGTGAATGGAGAGATCTGAATCAGTGAGGGAGTTTTGATAACCTGGTGCAGTAATAGGAAAGAGTTAAATGTGCAGACTAAATGGAACGTAGAATTGTACGAAGAAGGAAGGTGGCTAAACCTTTAATGGCCTTGGTTATAAGCAAAGGTGTGAATGTGGAGGCTGCAAGAGGACTGCATGAAGGTGTTTTAGTGTCCACATTAACATATGGGTGTGAGACTTTGGTGTTGTATCAGAACGAAAACTCATAGCAACAATAGTAAATGGGATTTATGATGTGTGTGTGTGTGTGTGTGTGTGTGTGTGTGTGTGTGTGTGTGTGTGTGTGAGTGTGTGTGTGTGTGTGTGTGTGTGTGTGTGTGTGTGTGTGTGTGTGTGTGTGTGCGCGTGTGTGTGTGTGTGTGTGTGTGTGTGTGTGTGTGTGTGTGTGTGTGTGTGTGTGTGTGTGTGTGTGTGTGGATTGCGAAGAATGGATGGGACAGGATACGATGTGACTGCAGAAGTGCAGAGAGAGGTGGAGTATTGAAGACTATTGACACCATGCATCAACAGAATCTTTCGATGTTATGGGTATAAGCTAGGAACTGAAAATGATATATATAAGTCAATGTGAAGATGGGAGAAGGAGTTACAGACCATCAAGAAGGTTGAGACAAATGATTGTGTAATGAAATGAGGTACAGAAGCTAATGAGACTCGGGAACTGCCAGGCGATGGAGTTGGTGTGTTGAGCTGTGTAAGGAGGACAAAATGAGTGCTTGGCACCCCTTCTCTTTGCTTGACTGATGTCGATGACCTTTTTTTTTTTTTTTTAAATAGGAAATATGAAATTCATCCATGAGAGAAAATAATATATATGGATCATTCTTTGAGGTGAGCGATGATTCTAGGTGCTTGAACGGTAAGTAATGGACTGTGTGACACATCTTAATGGCTATGCTGATTAGTTCTGCAAGTATAAATCTTTTTCCCTTGCTTCCTGGACCCGACATCATCTCATTTATGAGTGGGAAATTATAGGCGACATTATGAAGGTGATGGTGATGATAGAATCGTCAATCGCATGCCAGAAAACACACACACACACACACACACACACACACACACACACACGGAGAGAGAGAGAGAGAGAGAGGGGGGGAATCACATACAAACATACAAAAACACACAGACACAAAAACACAAAAAGACACAAAAACACACATATGCACGTAGATGTCCAAACATAACTTCTGAAAAACAAATGCGCGCGCACTCTCTCTCTCTCTCATACACACACACACACACACACACACACACACACACACACACACACACACACACACACACGCACACACACACACTAAGAATAAATTTTCCTGCTCCCAGGAGACGATTAAATGCAAGAGGAAAATAAGTTCAGAATCATTTTGTGATTGTAAAAAAAAGATCCAGCCAAGTCAAGTTTCAATCCCGAGCCTCACTAACCAGACCCAGTTATCTACCTGCTTTGGCTGTAGTGCCTTTTGTTCATGTGAAGGGAAGCTTCACAGTCTCTTCATCTATGCATCTACCTAACTACTTATATATCAGTCTTTTATTCTAACTATGTGAGTATCGTCTGTCCATCTATTACTATTTCCTAGTAATTGTCTCTCCATAAGAGTATAATTGTTTTGCTAACTCCTTCGTGAGTCTCTCTGTTATCCTGTTTCTGTTTGTGTCTCCCCTTGGACCACCCACCCATCCACCTACCAACCTACACGTACACGCACCTATACACGCACGCACGCACACACAAACAGCTAATGAAAGCAAGAATGCACTGGAAAAGAGCAAATGTAGGTCATCTATGAACACTAAAAGAATGAATGCAGGTAAATACATTACTTCCCCATCCATCCATCCAACCAACCACTTACATCTTATCGACTAATATATCTACCTCCCACTCACCCACCCACAGATCCATCCATCAATCCACCTACCTCTTATTCACCAAACCATCCATCCCCTTCTATCTCACATCCATCCATTCTTCGCTATGTTGACGCCTTTTGTATTTTTTTCTTGTTGTCTTCAGATCACTTCATTCAGATCGGAAATAGTCTCTCGCACTGAAAGGGTTCAAACAGATCTTCCATTAACCTTTTCAGCCCAAAGACACTATTATTAAACCTATTAGTCACCTATATTCACTGAGAATAAAAAACACGTCCTCGCCTTGAAGGGGTAAAATCACCGCTGTGAGGAAATTTAGAATATCAGTCGAAAAGATAAATAAGGAAAGGTAAGGAAAATTGAAAAAAAAAAGTTTCCAACTTCATAAAGGATCAGAAAAGAAAAAAATATAAAAATGACAGCTAAGACTCTCTGTGAACCCGGACTCCTATGACTCACAGGCCACGGGTCCAGCAGTCCTGGTCACACCGTCTTAAGAACCAAACTTACCGAACGATCAACACTCTCGAGCTCCTATGACTCACAGCCAGATGAGTGAAATCGAACTAGCGGGAATATAATACAGAAGTTATCCCGACCATGAGAGAATTAATGGTGACAGAATTAACACTCCCAGTTTAGTATACTCATTTTTAGTTGTATATAAATATCTGACGTTAGCTGAAATAGTATACTACGTTTGTTCCGACTGTGAACTGGTTAGTTCTGATGGTATTAAAAAACTATGACGCTTATTCTGATTCTTACATGTCTAAGTATAGCAATAGTTATTAATCAACCACTTCAGCACGATGGCGAGTTGAAGAGGTTAACAGCACTGCCTGGGATGTCTTATTCACTTCTGTTTTTGCCGTCTCCTGCTGATTTTTAATTTTAATTTGGACAGAATATTCGAACTTTGTGTTTAGATTATACAACAATTTCCTATCTCCTTCAAAACGAGAGGTCTTTCTTAAGTTTAATGAAATTCTCTGATGCCAGTAGGAAAAAATTACATCACTAAATTAAAGGATAAACCTGATGCATCGGAACAGATGAATGTGAATATCAGTGTAAGGTAAATCTACAGGAAAATTGCGACATGAAAAGCGCACGTCAATGTAATAAAAAAAAAAAAAGGACTAAAAGACGGCAATTGCAGAGGTGGATGTGAAACCAAGCTCCTTCGACTCCTCGGCTGCCGTTCCATCCTCCCTGATCACACCGTCTTAGAGGCTGACTAAACATATCCACAGTTATTAATTTAGCATGGCTAGTGGCTGAGTGATTGGTGATGAGTTTGTTAATGTCAGTGAGTGTCGTGATGCGAAACTATATATTAACTGTTAAAAAGTGACTGTAATTGATAGGGAAGGCGACTGTCAGCTTGGTGTGAGGGTGAATGTAGTCGCGAAAAGATGAGGGAATTTAAGGATACCTGTTAGCAATGGAAGAATATAGAGGGAAATGTGCAATGGTGGTGGAAAGTAGGGAAGCACATGGAGGGAAAGTGAATAGTACTAGAAGGCTTTCATACTACACAGAGGTTGGAGTGTCGAGGCTGCAAAACGATAACATGAAAGTGTTTTAATCCGACCTTTAATGTTATGGGCACAGAAGTCATGTGGGCGTGAGAACCAAGTCAAGAAGAGAAGTAGTGGAAGGGAGATTTTTGAGGGCGTCCTGTGGATAGCATATTCATTAATGTGATTCGTGAAAGCTGTGAGGTAAACAAGTCTGATAACAATAGAGTTTAAGAGAATGTTCTTAGATGGTATGGTCGTATGGCGAGAACGGGGATATACGTGGCAATGAAAACGGTGCGTGTGACTGTGTCTGAAGGTGGCAGGCGTGGCAGGCTGAGAAAAAGGTGAACAGAGAATGGTAAATGAGTGTGTGAGGAAGCGAGATATGGAGGCTGATGAGGCTTGGCAACTGACAGGGTTGAGCTGGCTTGATGAACAATCTATTGCATAGAACAGTACAAGGGTTTGACACCCATTTTTAACGTGACAGTTGAGCGGTACACGATCGGAATAGTACTGTACTATACAAAGGAGATGTACAGGAAAATATCCCCCCACCTCTGTATGAAAAAAAAATAAATAAAAGTATGGATAACTATGTCTTCGAATGAGTTAAAATTTCCTGGCATTTCACTGCTGTGTGTGTGTGTGTGTGTGTGTGTGTGTGTGTGTGTGTGTGTGTGTGTGGCCTACTTAACTGGACATGCTGTTTTTTACCTCTCCCTCTATCATGCTTTCTGTTTCTTTGCATTCAGGACCCTGCCTCAGTCCATACGAAGGTGGGAAAAAGTTGATGTTGATTGACGACGGAGACGACGACGATTATGGAACGATGATGATAGATGATGATTATTATTTTCCTTATAGATAATGACATTGCCTACCAGGTAGTCAAACCTGGGAATATGAAGTTTATAAAAGGATGCCAAGCTGTTGTGTTGCAATAATGAAATGAAGATTCACAATATAAATCACCTTCCAAACGGGAACTAATCTGGGATCGTGGCACTGGATGAGCTCCCTCCCTCACTCTCAACCTCATCCTCACCCTCAACCTTACCCTTACCCTCACCCTCAACCTTATACTCACCCTCAACCTTACCCTCATCCTCAACCTTATACTCACCCTCAACCTTACCCGCAGCCTTACCCGCAACTTTACCCTCACCCTCAACCTTACCCGCAACCTTACCCTCACCCTCAACCTTACCCTCACCTTCACCTTCACCTTCACCATCCATCTCTGCATTAAACACTATGCCACTGACGCCTCCTTGGCTATCATCATCATCATCATCATCACCAAGACAATCATTATCATCTCAGATAGGGTAGAACTGTTATCGGGAGACAGAATTAAAATATACAGCGTTCATATTACTGAAACTTAAACCTGGAGACTGCCAGTAAAGACAAGAAGTGAAAGAACGGACTAAAACACACACACACACACACACACACACACACACACACACACACACACACACGCAAACACACACACACCATTTCGCCTTTAACGGGTTAATTCAACGATGTAAAAGAGTTTTGGATGCCAGTGGGCAGTGCCGGATATAGAGACCTAAGCTATATAAAGCTTGGAGGCCCCTTGTTAAAAAGTTACACCTGAAGGTCTCACAAAGGTGCCTTCCAAAACAGGACTTTGTTGCTTCCTCTTTCTTTTCTGGTTTCCGCTCTAAAAATGTTCTCTTCATTGTAAACCTGAAAACATACAAAATTTAGGCTTAAAATATTACTTCAATTAATTATCTATCAAACCATTTTAAAACTGCACAAAAAATTGTTACACAAGCCATTTTAAAAACAACACAACACATAAAAAGCCACATAAAATTTTGAAATCAATAAAAACAAATTTTATGAGGCTCTTGCGGATTGTGAGGCCCTGAGGTGTGGCTTGTTTAACTTATGCCTCAATCCGGCACTCTCAGTGGGTGACAAAAACACGGTGAAGTGAGAGAGAGAAAAAAAAAGGGAAAAAGTGGTTACAGAAGAAAAGGTACAAGAAATATTAGCCCCACATCCCCCCCCCCCCAAAAAAAAAGACGGAAGGTAACATGATGTGAACTCGGCTCCTATGACTCTCGGGCTACGATTCCACCAGTCCTGATCACACCGTCTTAAGGACCAAACTTCAGGTTACTTTATTTACCTTAGAAATGATCTCTTGTAGTGCACTAGTTAGAAACAGACTCAATTAGAACGTTCAGTCCAAGGATATAACAATGAAGGAGAACAACAAACTATCACGAGCCAAATGTAGATAAAGAAAAAAAAAAAAACACGGCTTTGGTCGGAAGCAGGAAGAGCACTGATAATAGAACTTAGGATAATATTCAATGAAAAAATAGCATCTCGAGAACAGAACATGGGAAAAAAAAACAAGAAAACAAAAATTAAAGTAAAAAGACTGCGAGGTGACACTTCAACCCGGGCTCCTGTGACTCACAGGCCACGATTCCACCAGTCCTGATCACGCCGCCTGAAGGACCAAACCTACTCGTATTAACACCTATCAACACTCTCAGGCTCCTATGACTCACGGCCAGAGAAGTAAAATCGTGATAGCGGGAATAGAATACAGAAGTTATCTCTATCAAGGAAGTGTTCATGCTAACAATATTAACACTCTCAGGCTGGCATACTCACTGTTAGCTAAAAATAAGCATCTGGCGCTAGGTGACACTGTATAGGCTACTACGTTTGTCCCGGCCATGAAAGGGTTAATTTTTACAGTATTAACACTCTCAGCCTCCCATGTTCACTCATGTAAGTAAATAAAGAAAGTCATGAACTAACCACTTCAACACGATGACGAGTTTTGTGGGTAAGAGCTCAGCCTGGGAACGTCTTTTTTTTTTTTTTTTTTTATAATCTCCTGATGTTTGTTGTTTTTTGTTTAGAGTCGCAGGAATTGTCTAACATATGTGTGGTTAGGATAGACTTCTTGATTTGTAGGCGTTGAATGCAGCCTTCTTACATCCCCGTCAAAACAAGAGGTCTTTCTTAAAATTAATACTAAGATTTTCTGGTGACAGAAAGAATAAACCAAAATGATGACCCTCGGATTCAAGGGGTTAATTTAAAGTATCCATGTAAAAAAAAGAGTATATCTGGATGAGAATAAAGTATAGGAAAATATTTCACCAGATGTAGAAAAAAAAAAAAAAACTATAAATGGGAACTAAAAATATCCTTAAAAAGACGGACAAGCCCTTCGGAGGGATATGAACCCAAGCTTCTATGACTCACAGGAGGCCGTTCTATCCATCCTGATCACACCGTCTTAGAGGATGAGAACGCAAGTCGATAGTTCTTAATTTTGGATCCAAAGTGATTCAGGGGCTGGCGAAGAGTTCTATTGATATCTGTTAACGCCGTAACTGGAGAGTATATGTTGAAAAGTATGCAATGAACGTTGTTGTTGACAGGGAAAGTGACTATCAGTGTTATCTGGTAGTTAATGAAGAGACACGAATTAGTGATGGAATATTGGTACACGAGTGAAGAAACAGAGAAACAGTTAAATGTGCAGAGTAAATGGAAAGTAGAACAGAAGAAGGAAAGTGGTTGGAGATACAAGGGCCTTGGATATAAGCAGAGGTGTGAATGTGGAGACTGCAAGAGGATTATATGAAGGTTTTTTAGTACCCACAGTAACATATGGGTGTAAGACTTTGGTGTGATATTAGAACAAAATCTCAAGAGCAAGAGCAGTGGAAATGGGGTTTTCGAGATGTCTGTGTGGAATGTAAAGCGTGGATAGGAAAGAGAATGATCTAATTCTACAGAAACGAGGAATAACGAAGTATGTTAACACTAGGCTGAACAAAATCTTTAAATGGTATGGTCTTCTGAAGAAAATAAGTATTTGAGGAATGAAAATGATGTGAGTAAATACGAAAGAGGGGAGAAAGCGTGGCAGACCATTAAGAAGGTTGATAGACAGGATAATGATCGTGAAATAAAATGGGAAACTGAATTTGAGAAGACCCGGGACCTGACAAACAATCGAGTTGGTCTGATGAGATATTAAAGAACGGGAACATGATAATACTTAGAACCCCTTTTGTTAACTTGACTGTTGCCGACGGATTGACCTTCTGTGATAGAAAATATGAAGCTAGTTTATAAAAAAGAAAAAACTACGTGCAGATAATAGTTTCTGTGAGGTAAGCAATGATTCTAGGTGTTTGAATAGTAGATGAATGTGTCTGTGTCCCACTGTATTGGCCATAGTGTTGATTTTCATTCGCTCTATAACTCTGTCTCCCTTGCTGACTAGACCCTATCTCACCTCACCTCTATTTGGGAAGAGGAGGTGGCGATGATGATAAAATTAATCACTAGCAAGCGCGCGCATGCACACACACACACACACACACACACACACACACACACACACACACACACACACACACACACACACAGTCAGTGCGGCAAGCGACGTGCACTGGCAACGCACAAGCTTTGGTCAGCCACGAACATAAGTAGAATGCAACAAACAAATAAATAAATAAATACGGCGTTAACAAGCAATTCCATTTTACCCCCTTGTAAGCGTAGGGGCCCTCGGCTTGGCTCCCGTAGTCTGGTACATTTCAGGGTAGTTGACCGGCCTACTTCTCCTGATGGCTTTACATGATCGACAAACTTCCAGTCACTCTGTGGGGTAACCAACTTATGCACGGCCGTCATTTCCACTGGGGCCTTCTAACCACTACACCACCAGGTAGGGCAATGACAGCAGGTAAATACTTCATTACCATCACACCTTTTGTATTATATTCTTTCTGCCTTCAGTCCACTTTATTCACCTTAGAAATAGTCTCCTCTACTGAAACAGTTCCAAACAGACTTCATTAACCTGTTCAGTTTATGTTATCAGTATAAATAAGAAAAGAAAAAATCTATCACAGGCCAGGAGAGAAATAAAAGGCTTCGGTTGGATGGAGAAATCGAACGTAAAACAGAGTTTAGAATATTAAGTGAAAAAATAATTGGGAAGGGAAAAGTTCTTAAAAAATTACTCGCAAAAGCCACAAGGATGTAAGATGAAAATAAAAGGACTGGGAAGGGAAGTGTGACACCGGGCTCTTATGCTTTTCAGGCCACGATTTCACCAGTCCTGATCACGCCTTCTTGAGGACCAGACTTATTAAGAGCTATCAACACCCTCAGGCTCCTATGACTCACGGCCAGATGAGTAAAATGGGGATAGCGGGAAGAGAATATAGAAGTTATCTCTACCATGAAAGGGTTAATGCTGACAATATTAACACTCTCAGGCTGGCATGCTCACTATTAGCTAAATATAAGCATCTGGCGCTAGTGACACTGTATACTGTGTTTGTTCCGGCCATGAAATGGTTAATTTTTACAGTATTAACACTCTCAGTCTTCCTTATTCAAACTCAGATAACTAAGTATATATATATATATATATATATATATATATATATATATATATATATATATATATATATATATATATATATATATATATATATATATATTTATATATATATATATATATATATATATATATATACTTGACCTCTTCCTCACAACTAATCCTTCTGCTTTCTCTGTTAATCTTTTCTCTCCGTTGGGCTCTTCCGATCACAACCATATTACCTTAACCTGTCCTATCACTCCGGTACGGCCTGTGGACCCTCCAGGGAAACGTCATCTGTGGGATTTTGGAGCCGCGGACTGGGAGGCCCTCAGGCAGTACTTCTTTGATTTTCCCTGGAATGATTATTGCTTCCATGGCCGGGAGCCATCTCAGTGTGCCTTGCAAATTACGGAGGTTATTCTCTCGGGCATAGAAGAATACATTCCTTTCTCATATCCTTTGACTAACGCAAGAAAGCCTTGATTTAATCACGCTTGTTCTAATGCTGTCCGCAACAAGGAGAGGGCCTACAAAAGGTACCGGAGCCAACCCACCCCTGAATCACATCATCTTTACGTTTCTGCCCGGAATCGTGCTAAGTCTGTTCTTCGCTCTACTAAAAATAATTTCATCCATACTAAATGCTCTGAACTCTCCAACTCGAATTCTTCCCGCTCCTTCTGGCACCTTGCCAAAAATCTTTCTAACAATTTTACCTCATCATCCTTCCCTCCTCTTTTCTACTCTGATGGTTCTGTAGCTATTTCTTATACTGATAAAGCAGATCTCTTCGCACAGACTTTCTCCTCCAATTCCACCTTAGACGATTCCGGTGCTGTTCCTCCATCACTTCCCCCCTCTGACTTCCTCATGGCTGACATTAAAATTTTTTCAGTTGATGTATTTTCTGCCATCACTGGCCTCAGTACTAACAAGGCATATGGGCCTGATGGGGTCCCTCCTGTTGTTCTCAAGAACTGTGCTTCTGTGCTTACACCCTGCCTAGGCAAACTCTTTCGCCTTTGTCTGTCAACTTGTACCTTTCCTTCTTGATGGAAGTTTGCTCTCATTCAGCCAGTCCCAAAGAAGGGTGACCACTCCCAACCCTCCAACTATCGTCCAATTGCTTTAACGTCCTGTATTTCAAAAGTTTTCGAGTCAATTCTCAATAGAAAAATTTTAAGGCATCTTTCCTATCACAACCTTCTTTCCGATCATCAGTACGGGTTCCGTCAGGGACGCTCCACTGGCGATCTTCTCACCTACCTTTCAGACTCCTGGTCATCCTCCTTTCGGGACTTTGGCGAAAGCTTTGCCATTGCACTTGACATCTCAAAGGCTTTCGATCGAGTTTGGCATAAATCTTTAATTTCCAAACTGCCCTCCTACGGTTTCTATCCTTCTATCTGTGCCTTCATCCTTAGCTTCCTTTCTGGTCGTTCTATAGCCGCTGTTGTAGACGGCCATCGTTCTTCTCCTAGATCTATCAACAGTGGTGTTCCTCAGGGCTCTGTCCTATCACCAACTCTCTTCCTTTTATTCATCAATGATCTTCTAAGCTTTACATCTAACCCTGTCCACTCATACGCTGATGACTCCACCCTTCACCTTTCCATTCGGTTCCCGCAACGCCCATCTCAACAGTTGCTTCAAGAAACAAGGGATGAGGCTATAGCACACCTAATGTCTGACTTGGCTCGTATCTCTGACTGGGGTAAAAATAATATGGTTGTTTTTAATGCATCTAAGACTCAATTCTTACACCTATCAACCCAAGAAAATCTTCCACAGGTATACCCACTAATGTTTAATAATATTCAGCTTAATCCTGGATCATCCTTGAACATGCTTGGGGTTTCATTTACTCGGGACTTATCTTGGAAAGATCATATTACATCTCTTGTAAAATCTGCTTCCAAGAGATTGGGTGTGCTAAGCCGACTCCGCTCTTTCTTTACCCCTGCACAATTGTTGACTCTATATGGGGGTTTTATCCGCCCCTGTGTGGAGTACAACTCTCATGTGTGGGGAGGCTCCCCACATACAGCTCTTCTCAATAGGGTGGAGTCAAAGGCTTTTCATCTCATTAACTCTCCTCCTCTTACTGACTCCCTTCAACCTCTGTCTCTTCGCCACACTGTTGCATCTTTATCTCTTTTCTATCGCTACTTTAATGATCACCTCTCCTCTGATCTGTCTGCTTGCATTCCTCCACCTCTACGACGGGCGCGTAGCACCCGTCTGGCAGCAAACTCTCATCCCTTTTCTGTCCAACTCTCTAATGCAAGAGTTAACCGTTACTCCCAGTCTTTCATTTATGCAACATGTCAGCTCTGGAACTGTCTCCCTCTATCTGTATTTCCTGCTGCCTATGATCTCCAGTCTTTCAAACGCAGTGTGTCCAGGCATCTCAAAATGATCGGATCTTAAATTTGGCTCTCTATTGTATTTTGTTTTTCTCTTGGAGGGAACTGTTACTGCGGGCTCATGGCCTTTGGTTCCTTCTTCCTCGCATAAAAAAAAGAAAATGGTGTTAATCAACCACTTCAGTACGATAACGGGTGATGTGGTTATCAGCGCAGTCCGGGGACGTCTTTCTCATTTTATTTTTGTCTTATGATGAGTTCTGTTTTGGTTAGGAAAGAATTTTCGAACTTGTGTCTAGTCGAGATAATCTTTTATATCTGCAGGGGTTTAATTCAACATGTTTTATCCCAGTCAAGACAAGGGGTCTTTCTTAAGTTTAATAATAAGATTGTCTGGTGGCAGTATGAATAAACCAAATGACGTAACGCAGATTGAAGGGGTTAATTTAATATATCCGTGTACAAGAATGAAGATACAAATGGGATGTGAAACCAAACGATTATGGTTACTAAGAAAAAGAAAGTACTGCATAAGACCTACAAAAACGAAACAATAATACTTGTAAAATGACGGAACAGCAGATAGGATATGAACGCTGGCTCCTATGACTTGTAGGCGGCCGTTCTATCCATCATGATCACACCGTCATGGAGGATGAGTAAACACATCAACACTTTTTACAATAGTTTCACTGGCCATTACGAGATTGGAGCAGAGATCGGTTGACTATGAACTACGTGCTTTGATAGTATATTGTGAGAAGTGTAGAAGGAACGTTGTTATTGTCAGGGAAAGTGGCTATCAGTGTTACCTTGTAGCAGATGGAGAATGACTTGAACTAGCGAGGGAGTTTTGGTATCCGGATGTAGTAGCAGAAAATAAATGTGAGGAGTAAGTGGAAATCAAAATGGCAAAGAGAAGGAAAGTGGCTGGATCTATAGGGGTTTCGGTTATGAGAAGAGGTGCGAATGTGGAGGCTGCAAGAAGACTGCATGAAAGTGCTTTGGTACCCACAGTAATATGTGAGTGTGAGACTTTAGTGTGATATTAGAACGAATACTGGAGAGCAAGAGCAGTGGAAATGGAGTTTCTGAGTAATGTGTGAGGAGTACAAATAATGGATAGCATAGGAAAGGAAGTGATGAGACTCGAGGGAGATGTGGAGTAACAAAGTCTGTTGACACTAAGGTTGAATACTGATTATCAGTTACGGTCTTGTGGAGAAAATGGTTATAAACGTGGGAATGAAAATGGTATATGTGAGTAATTCTGAAGTTTGAAATAGGCGTGGCAGACTATCAAGGCAGAGAAAATGAATGCTTTATAAAATAAGATAGTGAAGTTGCTGAGTGACAGAAAGAATAAACCAAAATGATGACCCTCGCATGCAAGGGGTAAATAAAAAGTATCCATGTAGAAGAAAGAGCATATTGGAGTGAAAAATAAAAATAGGAAAATATTTCACCAGATGCAGAAAAAAAGACTATAATTGGGAACTAAAAATGTCAGTGAAAAGATGGACGAGCAAGTAGGAGGGAAATGAACCCAAGCTGCTATGACTCCCAGGCAGCCGTTCTATCTATCCTGATCACACCGTCTTAGAGGATGAGTAAATAAGTAGATAGTTCTTAATTTTGCATCGATGGCGATTCAGGGGCTGGCGAAGAGTTCTGTTGATATCTGTTAACGCCGTAAGTCGAGAGTATATGTTAATAAGTGTGCAATGAACGTTGTTCAGTTGATCTGATAAGCAATATAAGGAGGAGAAGATGACAGTGCTTAGACCTCTGTTCTGAATTTGATTGTTGTCGACAAACTACCTGTTAAACGAAATATGATCATATATATTGAAAACTTAAAAAAAAAGTCTAGCTCACCAGTTCTCTGATGTTAGCGATGATTCTAGGTGTTTGAATGGTAAGTGAATGAGTGTGTGTCCCATTTCGTTGACTATGCTGTTGATTAGCTCTCCCACTGTAACTTTTCCCCCTTGCTTCCTGGACCCTACCTCACCTTACATCTGGGTGGGAAAAATAGGCGAGATGATGATGGTGATGATGATGATAAAATTGTCAATCACTTGCCAGAACACAATAGAAAACAGACAAACACACACACACACACACACACACACACACACACACACACACACACACACACACACACACACGACTTTGCCTTGAAGGGCTTAATTCAACGATGTAAAAGAGTTTTGGATGTCAGTGGGCAGTGCCGGATATAGAGACCTAAGCTATATAAAGCTTGGAGGCCCCTTGTTAAAAAGTTACACCAGAAGGTCTCACAAAGGTGCCTACAAAAACAGGACCTTGTCGTTTTCTTTTTCTTTTCTGGTATCTGCTCTCAAAATGTTCTCTTCATTGTAAAGCTGAAACAGAAAATTTAGGCTTAAAATATTACTCAGACTAATTACATATAAAGCCATTTTAATACTACAAAAAATTTGCTACATAAGCTGTATTAAAACCTACAGAACACATAACAACCACATAACATTAATGGCGAGACCCTTGCGGATTGTGAGGCCCTAAGCTGTAGCCTGTTTAGCTTATAGATAAATCCGGCACTGTCAGTGAGTGAGAAAAATAAAGTGGACTGAAAAAATGGCGGGAAAAAGTGGTTACAGAAGAAAAGGTACAAAAAATACTAGCCCCCCTCTAAAAAAAAAAAAAATAAATAAAAAAAAAACCCGAGGTGACATGATGTGAACTCGGGTTCCTATGACTCACGGGCTTCGAGTCCACCAGTTCTGACCACACCGTCTGAACGACCAAACTTCTGGTTATTTTATTTCCTTTAGAAATGATCTCTTGTAGCGAACTAGATAGAAAAAGACTGCATTAACCCGTTCAGTCCAAGGATATCATAATGGGGATGAACAACAAACTATCTATCACGAGCCAGAAGTAAATAAAAAAGAAAAAAAAAACACGGCTCTTGTTGGAAGAAGGCAAAGCACGTTTTATTTTTTTTTTATAACAGAACGGAGGAAGGAAAAACAAATGAATAAAAAAAAAAAATCCATACACCAGATTACTGGTGTCCTCTGTTCATAAAATATCTGTAACAGTTAGACTTGAACAGCTGTGGGTTGAAATTTGGAGGGAAACAACTCGGGGGAAGCGAGTTCCAGAGAGATGCTGTTCGGGGAATGAAAGAATTCTGATAGGCAGAAGTTCTGCAATATGGCTGAGTGACATTCCAGTCACGAGCGCTACCAGATGCCCGTGTAGCATGAGAGAAGGCATGGAGAGGTGGCACCAAGGACGCAACTTCGTCTGAGCATTTGCCAAAAAAATATCAGTAAAATAATGCAAGGGAGGCAACATTCCCTCTTACTTGCAGGGGAGGTAGTTTATTTGTAATGGCAGGGTTGTTAATGATTCTAACAACTCTGTTCTGAATTTTGTCTAGTTGTTTTAATGCAACCTCTCCAAATCCATTCCACAAGGGTGAGCAATATGCAAGCTGAGAGCACACATGACTCTTATAAATTATAGCTAACTGTTCATCAGTGAAGAAGCTACGAATTCTGTACAATAATCCCAGTTTCTTTGAAGAGGTTTTAGCAAGTGATCTGACATGAGAGGTCCAACTGAGGGCATTGTTAATTGAGAATCCAAGAATTTCAGTACTTTTGGAGATGGGAATATTAGTAGCACTGAAGGTAATGTACGAATCTGGCAATATTTGCCTATTAGTAAACTGTATATATTTAGTTTTACTAGCATTAAAAGAGACAAGGTTGTTTTGTCCCCATTCACTGATCGTAGATAGATCTTGATTTATGGAGATGGCTGTACTGAGTTGAGAGGTAGAGATATTAGACTTTGTAAATGGATGTCTGAGTGTGAATGAACTATGTATTATTGAGTCATCTGCATATAAGTGAATGGGATTGTGGGTGACAGAAAAGAGATCACTAATATGAACCAGGAATAGGGTTGGTGCAAGAACTGATCCCAACGGCACACCGGGGTTACCTGAGTGGAAATTGGAATATACATCATCTACTTTTACTCTTATTTTCCTGTCACTAAGATATGAAGAAATCAAAGGAACAAAAGACGTTAGTCCATAGCAAGGGAGTTTGGACAGCAGGGAACGGTGCCATACTCTGTCGTAAGCTTTAGAAATATCAAGAGCTACTGCATGAGTTTCTCCATGTAGATCAATTGATTGATGGATGGTATGAGTTAGGAGATTGAGTATGTCAATGGTGGATCTTTCGTGGTGAAAACCATATTATCTATCACTAATTAAGTTGTTGGATTCAAGATGTTTAACAATGTGCTTATTAACCCGCCCTGTCCCGTTGACGTATGGGTACGTTGCAACAATTTGCATTTGCCAGTCCCGGCGACGTACTGGTACGTCGTGCAATTGCAATGTGCATAATTTCGACAATTTTCAAAATTCGCGCTTGATTTGCGGTACATACCCTCGCATGACCTTCCCCTACCTGCCACCAGGCGGGGACACTCGGTGACCCCGCACAACCCGTGCTAGCCCACCACTCGTCCACTTACCTGGTAGCCACGGTCCTGCTCAGACATGGCTAAGAGAGGTCTCTCAGACAGCGAAATTCAAGTCGCCCTGGACACCTTTACCGGCGACAGTGATTCACCACTGGACGACGAGGATATGGACAAGGATTATGTGCAGCCAGAGGAGGAAGAAACCACCAGCAGTGACGAGGAAGTTCCGTCTCCCAGGAAGCGGCAGTACGTGACTTACCGTGCTGCTAGAGAGGGGCAGGAGGCAAAGAAGGCACATGCAATATCCTATCCCTATCCCCAGCGTGATTTGGAACCAGAATTCGAGGACGAGGACGAGGATGAGGACGATGATGGAGCCGTGGGAAGAGCTGGCACGTGGTATGGACGTGAGGTAATAACACATCGTGGCCCAGAGCGCACACCACGTCGTATGAGCAGGTATGGGCCTAGCATTTTGTTTGTGGAGCTAGGAAGTCAAGTGGAGGGAGTGGGGAGTGAAAGGGAAAGTCCAGGGAGGATTAGGGAAAGTGAGAGTGACGTGAGTGAGTCATTGCTCTCCCTACGTAGTGTGAGGCGGCGTAGTGGATCACGTGGGCCAGTGCGGGTGCGTTCCTTATCACGTGGGGTTGTGAGGGAGGGGGAAGGTGGGGAGGAACCACTCCAAAGCACGTCTTATGCTCCCCAATATCCCCTAACACGTGGTCGAGCTAGGGTGCGTGAGAGAGCACGTGGTGTTGTAATGGAGGGGGAAGGTGGAGAGGAACCACTCCCCAGCACGTCTTATGCTCCCCAATATTCCCCAACACGTGGTCGAGCTAGGGTGTGTGAAAAAGCACGTGGTGTTGTCATGGAGGGGGAAGGTGGGGAGGAACCACTCCCCAGCACGTCTTCTGCTCCCCAATATTCCCCTATTTCATCCCCACAGCCCCCTAATGTTCCTCAAGGCCGTATGGGTAAGGGAAAGGGAAAGGGTAAAAGCAGAGGGAAGAGGAGTGATAGTGGGGAAGCCCTCCGCACTCCTTCTACCCCACCTCCCCAACCAGGATCTCCTCCCCACCCAGACGAAGGCGGTGATGGGGCTGATGGGGACGAGGGATTTGTGTCGTGGGATTGGGAGAATGGGAGTGATTTTCCTCCCCTCATTCACCCCTTCACTGAGCAGGGGCAATCTGGCTGCATTGCTCCAGGAATTCACCGTAATTCCACCAGGTTGGATTTTTCCCACCTGTTTTTCAGTGAGGCATTTGTTGATCAGATTGTATACCAAACAAACCTGTTTGCAAGCGCCCAGCGCCTAGAGAGTGAAAGATTGGGAACAAGGAGTAGGCATTCTGTCATCTATGATTACCCTGTCTCCCTTCCAGAAATGTTCTTATTTTTTGCCCTGGTCCTTTTGATGGGTATTATAAGAAAGAACAGAATTCCTGCTTACTGGACTAGGGACCCTGTTATGTTTACCCCCATATTTGGTCAAGTGATGAGCCGTAATCGGTTTCAACAAATCCTAAGTCGCCTCCATTTCTATGGTGCTCATGACCTGCAAATACAAACAACACTGACAAAATGAGGCGAATTAGGTTGGTCTTTGATCACCTCAGGCAAACCTTTCGTTCCTCATTCTATCCCTATAGAGACCTTGTCATAGATGAGAGTCTCGTGTTGTGGAGAGGCAATATTTCATTCAGACAATATATACCCAGCAAAAGGCACCGTTTTGGGTTCAAGATCTTTGTTATGTGTGACTGTAGGACTGGATACGTGCAAGACATAGTCTTGTACACCGGTGCACAGACAGACATAATAGAAGATCGAAGTATTGGACTGTCGGGAGCAGTGGTAAGGACGATGATAGAAGACTGCCTTCATCGTGGTCACGTTCTCTACCTCGACAATTGGTACACTAGCCCTCTTCTCGCTCGTTATCTTCACACACATGAAACGGGAGTCTGTGGAACCGTAAAGGTGAACCGGCGTCACATGGCCAAGGTAGGGAGGAAATTTGCAAGGAATGAGGTTGTCTTCTTCAAAGCCAACAACATCCTTGCAACAATGTGGAACCACAACAGAGAAGCAAGCCTCTTGTCCACGGTTCACCACCCCTTGATGCACCGTACTGATTCAGTAGATTACCGTAGCGAGAACAGGCGTCGTGTTTGGAAACCTGAGTGTGTTATGGATTACAATATAAACATGCGCCTCGTGGACCAGTAAGACCCCATGATATCGACGGTAGTGTGCCAGGACTACGATGAAGAGGTACAAAAAACTGTTCTTTCACCTGCTAGATATCACTGCTCTGAATTGCCACCACCTTCACGCCATGACAACAGGAGTTCAGGAAACATTTGAAGGGTTTGTGAGGGAGCTCACAAGAGAAATCTTTGCAAAGTATGCTGTTGAAAGGCCCCAACATCGCACCCGCACTGCCCATATTGCCCAAACTCCCCAGAGAATATCCGGCCGCCATTTCCCCACTCCTATCCCTCCCCAGCCAAACAGACCTAGGCCCCAACGCAGGTGTCACGTGTGCAGTAATTCCCAGGTGAGACTCACGACACAGAGGAAGGACACCCGCTATGAGTGCGTGCGGTGTGACGTGGGTCTCTGTATTCACCCATGTTTTAGTGAATATCACACGTTGATGCAATTTTAGTATGGTGTGAATGCGAAAGGACGCAGAAATTATGAGGTAAATGCGACAGACAGACGCTCAGTGAAATTATCAGTCATGTTGATCTCCAAATATTAGTATAAAGTGCATACGGGTAGAACATAAGTGAAAACATTGTATGTAAGTATATAAATCTGCCCTAAGTTGAAACTTACATAGCGAAGGTTTTATGATGCGATATTCTGTCGCTCAGTGCAATAAATACGGCCCGTAATTATATAATTATTATTATGGGAAATCTTACAGGTATAAGTTCAAATTATTGTAAGTGATGATATGTATTCTAAGTCAAATATTCATAGCGTGTGTATAGAGATGCGGTTTCCTGACGCTCAATTGAATGAATAAGGCACGTATTAGTCAAAATAAAAGTCAGCAAGTGATAAAGTGAATAATTAGTATATAAGTGTGTGAGTGAATTAGTATATAAGTGTGTGAGTATTATGTTTGTCGAAACATTCCTTGCGAGGGTATTTTCAGGCGATATTCTCACGCTCACTTGAATAAATAATGGCAGTAAGTATGTACAGTGCATTATAGGGGTGTAAACGTGGGTAATGTAAGTGGGAAATTATAAGTGGAGTGAATAAATAAAGTAGATGATGAAAAACGAGTGTTTGAGATCGTGGTTGCTACGTGAAAATGCGCTAGCATATCGCTAAATGCCCTCGTAATGAATGAAAGTAATTGAAAACCTTTACAGTGGTGGAGGAAAGGTTCTATGTAAAGGGGAAAATAATTGGAAAGTGATAAAACAATTTGGTATGTTGAAATACGAGTCATAGCGAGTGAGCTTACTAAGCTGATGTGCGCTATACTTATGCTGCATGTCATCATAATGAATGAAAACATCTGAAAACACTTACAAACAGTTGTAATTGGTAAAATGTCATTGAAACAGAAGTATACAAGTAGAAAAATTGATAGGTTGACTCATACCAGACACTTCGCATATAGCATGTTACGACTCGGACCAAACTCGCTATGCTTGCGCGATGGTACAATGCTTATTTTTCATATATATGTGTCTGAAATCCATTATATTGTTACTGTTATTGTTTATTAGTTCAAATTCAATAAATATAGAGGTGTTGTGTGTTGTTTCTCCCATTATTCCTTACCACAGAAAACGTAAACGCATATCCAGCCCATTACAGAACACCATACCTGCCGGGGGGAACCGCACCTGTACAGACCACTTATAGACCGAGGGAACCACTTTCTTTGTGATTTTCCTTCGTTTCTCGACCTAAGCGGAAGTTTTAGCAAAAAAAAAAAATTTCCAAAAAGGCTCGGGACTGGGGGATGTCATAGGTGCGGAAAACCTCGGGACGTGACGGGTTAATTAAAGTTTCAAATACCTTACCAAGAGATGTGGCGGCTATTGGTCTGTAATCAGAGGGGTCAGACGAACTTCCTTTCTTCGAAATTGGGTGGATATTGGCTTCTTTCCACGAATTTGGGAATAAAGAAGTACGTATGCATAGTCTGAATAATTTAGCTAGAACGGAGGCAAGTACAGGGGAACACTTTTTCAAAACAATTGGAGGAATTCCATCTGGGCCTGGAGATTTGTTGGTAGATAAATTGTCTAGGATGGATTTTACGTATCTTGTCTGTATCTTAAGTGGGGAAATTTCGGGAGAGTCAAGTTCTAGGACTGGGACATTCTGGCTGGTATCGCCTATGGTAGAGTTTCTGGCAAATGTACTGGCAAAGATATATGCTTTCCCACGCGGGTAATTTGTAATGTTGCCATCTGAAGATTTTAGTGGGGGAATGGAAGATGACTTCTTAAAGTTATTATTGAAAGAATTAAGAGTTGACCAGAATATTCTATTGTCATTAGGGGTGTTAAGTAGTTTTGATGCTTGCTTTTGAAGAAAGTTTGATTTAGCTAGATTTAATACAGCTTTTGCATGATTTTTAGCAAATTTAAATAATGAGAGTGATTCTGATGTTTTCGATTTTAAGTAAGAGTTATATGCTAATGACTTTTGGGCTGTTGCTCTGGCACAGTTGCCATCAAACCATTTTGGAGAGTTCGATCTTTTAGTGAACTGTTGACTTGGTATGAATAAATCCATACCAGCTAGTATTAAGTCGCAAATGTGGGACTGGGTAGAACTGGGATCACTAGAGAAGAAAGACTGCCATGGAATGTCAGCAAAATAATTTCTAAATCCATCCCAGTCTGCCCTATCAAAGTGCCATCGGGTCACCCTGACAGGTTCAGAACGGGGAGGTGTGGGAGAGTTAACTAATGAGGCTTTGATGAGATTGTGGTCAGAGGATCCAAGTAGTGACAGTACCTCTATCCTATATTGATCTGGATTATTTGTCAAGAATAAACCCAAGAGATGGGCATTATGGTCAGGAATATCAGGTATTTTGGTTGGTTGCTTTACCAGCTGGGTATTATCAAGTGAAAAAACAGGAAGCGGAAAAATTAAACAAGGAAAAACACGAGAAAAGGTGAAAATTAAAGCAAAAAGACTGCGAGGTGACAATTGAACTCGGGCTTCTGTGACTCACAGGACACGATTTCACCAGTCCTGATCACACCGTCTTAAAGACCAAACTTATGAAGAGCTATCAACACACTCATGCTCCTATGATTCACGGCAAGATAAGTAAAATCGGGATAGCGGGAATAGAATACAGAAGTTATCTCTACCATGGAAGGGTTAATGCTGACAATATTAACTCTCTCAGGCTAGCGTACTAACTGAAAGCTAAATAAAAAAATCTTGCGCTAGGTGACGCTCTACAGGCTACTACGTTTATCCCGGTCATGAAAGGGTTAATTTTAACAGTATGAACACTCTCAGCCTCCCGTGCTCACTCATGTAAGCACACAAAGAAAGTAATGAATTAACCACTTCAATACGATGACGAGATTTGTGGTTAAACGCAACCAGGAAACGTCTTTTTTTTTTCATTTTTTCCCCTCTCCTGATTATTATTATTATTATTATTTTTTTGGTTTAGAGTCGAAGGAATTGTCAAACGTTTGTGTGGTTAGGATAGACTTTTTGATTTGTAGGCGTTAAATGCAGCCTTCTTATATCCGTGTCAAAACAAGAGGTCTTTCTTAAAAATAATACTAAGATTGTCTGGTAACAGAAAGAATAAACCAAAATGATGACCCTCGGATTCAAGGGGTTAATTTAAAGTATCCATGTAGAAGAAAGAGTATATCGGAGTGAAAAAAAAAAAAAAACTATAGAAAAATATCTCACCAGATGCAGAAACAAACTATAAATGGGGACAATAAATTTCGGTAAAAAGACGGACATGCAAGCAGGAAGGATAAGAACCCAAGTTCCCGTGACTCCCAGGCGGCCGTTCTATCCATCCTGATCACACCGTCTTGGAGGATGAGTACGGAAGTTGATAATTTTAATTTTGAATCCACGGTGATTCAGGGGCTGGCGAAGAGTTCTGTTGATATCTGCTAATGACGAAACTCGAGAGTACATGTTGATAAGTGTGCGATGAACGTTGTTGTTGACAGGAAAAGTGACTATCAGTGTTATCTGGTAGTGAATGAAGAGACGAATTAGTGATGGAATCTTGGTACACGGGTGAAGAATAAAAGATACAGCTAAATGTGCAGACTACGTGGAAAATAGAATAGAAGAAGAAAAGTGGTTGGAGATACAAGGGCCTTGGATATAAGCAGATGTGTCAATGTGGAGACGGCAAGAGGATTATATGAGGGTCTTTTAGTACCCATAGTAACATATGGATGTGAAACTTTGGTGTGATAATAAAACAAAAACTCAAGAGCAAGAGCAGTGGAGATGGGGTTTTCGAGATGTGTGTGTGGAGTGCAAAGCGTGGATAGGATGGAGAATGATGTAATTCTAGAGACGTGGAGGAATAAAATATGTTAACACTAAGCTGAACAAAATCTTTAGATGGTATGGTCTTATGGAGAAAATCAGGTTTTGGAGAATGAAAGTGATGTTAGTGAGTGCATATGAAGGGGGAAGAAAGCGTGGCAGGCCATTGAGATGGTTCATAGACAGGGAAGATAAGTGTGAAATAATATGAAAAACTAAATTTGAGAAGGCCCGAGACCTGACAAGGAATCGATTTGGTCTGAAGAGGTATTAAAGAACGGGAACATGACAATACATAGAACCGCTTTTATTAACTCGACTCTTGTTGACCTTCTGTGATAGAAATTATGAAAAATAAATAATAAACAAATAATGCGTGGAAATGATAATTTCTGTGAGGTAAGCGATGATTCTAGGTGTCTGAATGGTAGGTGAATGTGTATGTGTCCCACTGCATTGGCTATAGTGTTGCTCTGCTTTCCCACTATGACTCTTTCTCCCATGCTGCCTAGACCCTATCTCACCTCACCTCTGGGTGGGAAGACGAGGTGGCGATCTATCTATCTATCTATTGCCAGACGCCTCAATCCCGTACGGGGTGGCCACATCAAATCGCCTCCACGTCACCCTGTCCTCCGCCATTTCATTGCCCTGCTCGCAATTCACACCCCCCTCTCTCATATACAACTCCACCCCATCCCTCCATCTCATCCTCGGCCTCCCCCTCCCTCTCCCCATCTCCACCTCACTCACATACACTCTCCTCGTCAGTCTCTCACTCTCCATCCTCTCCACATGGCCAAACCACCTTAGTATGTTCCTCCTAATGCTTCCTATCACATCCACATCCACACCATAACGCTCCTTTATATCCTCATTTGTCAGCCTGTCTCTCCATGTGACGCCACAGGCTCCTCTTAAATAACTCATTTCCACTGCTCTCACTCTTGACTTGTGTCCTTCCAGCAACGTCCAAGCTTCACTTCCGTACGTTAGAGTTGGTATCACATTACTGTCATGTAGTAACTTTTCACTTCCATGCTCACTTCCCTGTTTCTAATCACTGCTTTCAAGGAACCAGCAACCTTTCTTTCTTGTTGTACCCTTTCAAGCACTTCACCCTCCAAACTTCCATCCTTACTCATCACACTCCCCAGGTACTTAAACGTACTCACATTTTCCACATCGTCACCATCCAACCTCACTGTACATTCACTGACTTCACCTCTCTCAAAGACCATCATTTTACTCTTCTCTACATTCACCTTTAGATTCCGTTTCTTACACAACTCTCCCAAACTCATCCACCAAGCCTTGCAGCGATGATGATGAAAAATTTGATCACTAGCCAGCACGCGCGGACGCAAGCAAGCAAGCACACACACACACACACACACACACACACACACACACACACACACACACACACACACACAGTCAGTGAGGCAGGGGAAGAGCACTGACAATGCACAAACTTTGATCAATCACGAACACCAGTAGAATCTAGTAAATAAGTAAAAAAATAAAGCTGTAATAGGCAATTCCATTTTACCCCCTTGTACACGTTAGGACCCTAGGCTGGGCTGTCGTAGTCTGGTACACTTCAGGGTAGTTGACCGGTCTACTTCTCCTGGCGGCTTTACATGATCGACAAACTTCCAGTCACTCTGTGGGGTAACCAACTTATGCACGGCCGTCACTTCCACTGGGGCCTTCTAACCACTACACCACCAGGTAGGGCAATGACAGCAGGTAAATAATTCATTACCATAATACCTTTTGTATTATATTCTTTCTGCCTTCGCTCCACTTTATTCACCTTAGGAATAGTCTCCTCTACTGAAAGAATTCCAAACAGACTCCATTAACCAGTTCAGTCCAGGGATATCATAATGAAGCCGAAATAAAAATGTATCACACACCAGAATAACTTAAAAAAAAAAAAAAAAGTTAACGCGGCTTCGGTTAGCTAGGGGGTAAAATTCGTTTAACAGAATTTTCGATTTTATGTGAAAAATCCTGCTGAATGAAAAGCTGGGAAAAAAAAAATCAGATGCAACACCAGCAAGAAAATAATATTGAAAATAAAGTAAAAAGACAGCGCCTCGGAGAATGGAACAAGGCTGCTATAACTCTCAGGCCACGATTCCACCAGTCCTGATCACGCCGTCTTAAGAGCAATACCATTAAAAGGTTATCAACACTCCGAGGCTTTTATGACACAAGTCCAGATGAGTATAATCAGGATACTGGGAACTGAATACAGAAATTATCTCTACCATGGAAAGGTTAATGTAGACAATATTAACACTCTTAGGCTGGCATACTCATTGTAGCTAAATATAAGCATCTGTCGGTAGATGACACTGAATTCTAAGTGTGTCCCGGTCATTAAAGGGTCATTCTTTACAGTACTAATGCTCTCAGCCACCCATGCTCACTCTTAGGTGCCTAAACTTTAAAATAGTTGTTAATCAACCACTTCAACTCCATGTAGAGTGATACGGTTAACAGAGCAACCTGGGGGCGTGTTTTTCATTTTGTTTTTACTGTCTCCTGATGATTTATATTTAGATTAGATTAGAGAATTTTTGAACCATTTGTGGTGTGGATAACCTTTTACATTTCAAGGGGTTAAATGTAGCCTTCATTTAATTCCGTCAAAACGAAAAGTCTTTCTAAAGCCTAAAAATAAGATTGTCTACGGACTGTAGCAATAAATCAAAATAACGTCACTCGGACTCAAGGGGTTAAATTAATTCATCTATATACAAGAATCAGGATGTCGGTGGAAGGTGAAGCCAGAGGAGAAGAGTTACTCAGAAGTAAAATGTACTTAAAATATTCCATAAAAACGACATAAAAATATCAGTAAAAAGACGGGGAGATTAATCTGATAGGAACTCTTGCTCCTATGACTCCGAGGCGGCCGTTCTATCATCCATCTTGATCACACCGTCCAAATGGACAAGTAAGCCCATCAACAAATTTATAATTTTACATCGCTTGTGATTTAGAGACTGTTGAACTTCTGTTGATATCTATGAGCACCGTAACATGATAATATATGTTGATAGTCTAGAACGGTCGATGTTGTTGAGAGTGAGAGTGACCATCGGTGTCATGTGGTCGTGAACGGAGAGAGATTTACTGAGGGAGTTTTGGTGCCCGGGTGCAGTTATAGAAATGAAAGTTAAATGTGCAGACTAAATGTAAGGCAGAAGTGTAAAGGGAAGGAATATGGTTGGATCAATAAGGGCCTTGACTATTGTGAAAGGTGTGAATGTGTAGGCTGTAAGAGGGCTGCATGAAGGTGCCCACAGCACCATATGGGTGTGAAACTTTGATGTGGTACTAGAACAAAAAACTCAAGAACAAAAGCAGTGGACTTGAGGTTTCAGAGAAACGTGTCTAGTACAAAGAGTAGTTAAGATAAGAAATTATGTGAATCGAGAACGATGTGGAGTAAACAAAGTCTCGTTATACAAGGATTACACATAGTCTTCAGATGTTCTGGTCATATTGAGAAAATGGATATGAGGGGAGTGACAGTGGTATGTGTAAGTCTTATGTTCGAAGAATTCGTGGCAGACCATAAGGAAAGTTGCAAAACAGGGTAAATAAGTGTGTAATAAAGTCAGGTATTGAAGTTGTTGAGACTCAGGAACTAACAGAGGATCGAGTTGGTCTGATGAGCTATGTAAGAAGGGGAATATAACAATGTTTGGCACCCGTTCTCTAAGCATAATTGTTGTCCACGGCTTTACCTTTCTTATGAAACATGAAGCTCGTCTATAAATAAAAATAAATAAAAAAGGAAGTGTCCAGCCAATCATTTCTGTGTAGTGGCTGATGATTATAGATGTTTGGATAGTAAGCAAATGAGTTTGTGGCACATTTCATTGGCTGTGTGATTGGTAAGCTCTCCCATTACAACTTTATCTTTGCCTTGCTTCCTGGAGCTTACCTCACCTCACCTCTGGTTTGGGAAATAAAGGCGAGATAGTGATGCTGATGGTGATAAAATCGTCAATTGCTAGCCAGAACACACACACACACACACACACACACACACACACACACACACACACACACACACACACACACACACATAGAAGCACGTATACGGCCACATACAGACGGACAAACTGACAGAGAGATAGACAGACAATCGTGCACACACGCACACACACACACACAAACACACACATACAATGCATACACACACACTCATAAAATGCATACACACACACACACACACACATACAATGCATACACACACACACACACACACACACACACACACACACACACACACACACACACACACACACACACACACACACACACACACACACACACACACACACACACACACACACACAAACGTCCACGACTTGAATTGGTTAAGACAATGATATAAAAGGATATTGGATGTCAGTGGGAGAGAAAATAATTTAGCCGAAATGGGGAACATAAGGAAAAAGTTTTCTTGGAAGCAAAAGATAAGAGAGAGAGAGAGAGAGAAGCACTTAGTAGGCACGAACTCGGGCTCCTTTGACTCATGGGCTATGATTCCACCAGTCCTGATCACACCGTCTTAAGAACTAAACTTTGGGTTATTTTATTTTCCTTGGACATGATCTCTTGTACTGAAAGAGTTCGTGACAGACGCCATAAATACGATCAATCAAAGGATATCATAACAAGGAAAGGATAACATAAAAAAATCTGATGGAAAAACCTGAAAAAAATAAGATGAAAAGAAATATAATAATAAAAAGACAGAGCGGAAATAATTGAAATCAGGCTCCTATGACTCACAGGCCACGATTCCACCACACCTGATCATGCCGTCTTAAGGACCAAACTTATGAAGGGCTATCAACACTCTCAGGCTCCTATGATTCACGGTCAGCTGAGTATAAACCGGGATAGCAGGAAGAGAATACAGTAGTTATTTGTACCATGGAAGGGTTAATACTGACAATATTAACGCTCTCAGGCTGGCATATCCGTGCCACTGTATAATACAAACGTATTAACACTCTCAGCTTCCCATACTCACTCTCAGATGACTAAGCAGAGCAATAGTTGTTAATCAACCACTTCAACACGATGACGAGAGATGGGGTTGATAGTGCAGCTGGGGGACGTCTTTTTTATTGTGTTTTTGCCATCTCCTGATGATTTTTATTCAGATGAAGCTAGAAGTCTCGATATTTATGTGGTTAAACATATAGCTTTCTCTTACCCCTTTAACACGAGTTTTTCTTAAAGCTTAATAATAAGTTTGTGTTGTGACAGGAAGAATACCATAATGACGTCGCTCGGATTCAAGGGGCTAATTTAATTCAGGCGTAATAAAGAATTGGGATGCCACTGGAAAGCGAAGCCAAAGGAAAATAGTTACTCAAAAGCAGAAAGTACTTGAAAACAACTATAAAGACAAAATAAAAATATTGGTAAAAAGACGGACTGTTACTCTGGGTATAAACCTTTGCTCCTATGCCTCCCACTCGGCCGTTCTATCAATCCTGATCACATCGTCTTAGAGGCCGAGTAAGCACATTACCCGATATCAATATAGCATTGCAGGTGATTCAGAAACTGGTGCAGATTTCTGATGACATTCATGAGCACTGTTCCTTGATAGTATATGTGGATAAGTGTAGAATGAACGTTGCTGCTGAGAGGGAAAGTGACTATTCGTGTTATTTAGCAGTGAATGGAGAGACTTGAGTCAGAGGAGGAGTTTTGGTACGGGTCTGCAGCAATAGGAAATAGTTCACTGAGCAGACTCGATGAAAATCAGAATAGCAGATAGAAGGAATGTGGCTGGATCTATAAGGGCCTTACTTAAAGAACAGAGATGTGAATGTGGATGCTTCATGTCACCGGGTTTTATGGCATTTGCAATATTAGTTAGTACTTTAAATGTTGCTTGAGAACAGGGACAAGGAATGATTACTTTATGCCGGTTTACTTCGCTGATTCTCTAAGGACGAGAATTTTTAAACTTTCTCAACAGTACACAGCAGAGATTAATTACTCACAAATGCTGTTTGTTAGTACTGCTAGCCTCAAGAGAAAGTGACTCCACCCCTGACAATCAATAACTAATGCTATGAATGATAAGCAGGTTCTTGCTGGTGCATTAACTCCTGATTGCACAACGGATTTTAAGCTTAATACAAAAGGACTGGCCTAAGTACCAGTAATGAATAATACAAAGCGTTTATGCAAACTAAGGGCTATAACTAAAATAAGCTTAATGTGGAGAAATAAAACACGAGTTTACATTACATTAAGCTCAAGAGAGAAGAACTGTGAATATATTGATTACAATGAGATAAATTTACGTTACATGTTTCAAAATGAATTCAAAATAACAAAGAGAATACACTCACTCGGTCACTCAAAAGCTAAACTCTTAAGCCTAGGAAAAATGAAAAGAAATACTGGTCAGTAGAGGGGGCTAAGCTGAATGACTGGGCGTCGGTGCGTAGGATGGACGCTGCACACGCTAAGCCTCTCGCCGTTTCACACTAGGTGGAGACTCAAGAACTTGCTGGACATCTCCTGGGCCCAATCGAACATGCACTCGCGGCATCTTAATACTGACTGACTTCATATTATGATAGGGGGCGAGGGATGAGGACAGCCGCTAACTGGTAATGGCTAATGGAAAGTGAGTGAAGCACGCCCATAATAAATCACTCAGCAGAGGTGCTAATGTCGATCACTTATGAAACAGTGAAAAATGGTTCTGAAAATACTCCCGATCGGGTGAATACGTGCCGGTTGACTGAGTGATACATACTGGGATTTCACTAGAATTCGCAGTTTCCCACCAAAGTTCAATGTCACGAGCTTATTTAAATAGAGAATCGCGCCAACTCGTGACATTACACCCCATCAAAATCAATTTCTTTTTCCCTCAGGAAAATAAAAATTCAATATACATACATATAAATCCTAACTCAGTCATACAAGATTCACACTGTGGTGTGTGTGTGCTATCCTGCTACAGGAGAAAGTCACAGTCGCCAGTGAGTGAAAAAAAAAAAAAAAACTCGTATTTACGTTAATAGAAGCAAGCTTGAGGAAAAAACTCCATGACGATGGTGAAAAATCCTGTACTCAGGTCAAACTGAGCGAAAAGTTCGCTACATTTACATTAACAACTAATTGTTATGTAGCGTGATGTATGTAATACATGGTGTGGGTGTGACAATTGTGGTGTAACTGTACCTACATGTAAAATTACATAATGCAAATCAATAGTAAATGATGACGACGAGGCAGAAGAGAAGAGGCAGCAGCATGCGTCAGGGATGATCAGCTTTTCTGCCCGACAATGCTGCACCCACCAGCTGCACCTGTGAAAGGAATCAAGGTGGAGCATCAAAAGTGTCATTTCTGTCTCTTTCTGCCTAGCAATCAGTACTTATGTTATTATTAACCAGGAAACATAGTCTTAGGATTTACAAATCTCTCAGGACCCTTGTAGTTTACTGGTTAACTCTTATTAACCAGGAAACGTGTCAGTTCTTGAATTTACAAATTTCTTAGAACAAGTAGTTTACTAGTTAACCTAACATTTTTAACCAGGAAACGTGCCAGTTCTTGAATATACAAATTTCTTAGAACAAGCAGTTTACTGGTTAACCTAACACTACACTTACGATTAATGACAGGAGGCTGAGAATCGCTATGCAATCTCAGGTAGGTCACATTTTAACACCCACCGTGCGTGTGAACACTCATGTGGATAATGTGCATTCTCCGGGAATCCTCAGAGAGGCCCACAGCTCGAGACGTTCCACATGGTAATTCATACACAGCCTCGGATTGTCCTTACGGGGGTCTTAAACTTCCCCTTAACCTACGGTACATATGTATGTAGAGGCCCTGAACTTACTGTGTCATGTGGGGCCAATAGGTGAGACATCAGGTCTGCACCCACTTCACCACTGCCCTGTCTCTCAACTGACTCAGAGATTACGGGTGTGGTTTCAAACGGCACAGGAAGGACATGTCCCTGATTAGTGGTACATGGACACACATTGCAGGAATGCACAAAGCTATCTATTTCTCGTCCCATCCCTGGCCAGAAAAAGTCAGCACGGATACGGCCCTGGGTTTTCCTTTTGCCCATGTGAACTCCTGAGGCTGAACAATGATCCCATTCTAACACTGCTTGGTGGTACTTAGTGGGAACGACAAACTGCAGTCGAACCTCACCCTGGGGTGTTCGTGACTCACGGTACAGCCGTCCTTGTTTACGAAGGAACTTGGTTTGACCTCCACGTGAATACTTAATCATTCTACCCTTTTGTTTCTTTAGCACGGCAGCAAGTGTTGGGTCAGAGTGTTGTTCTTGGACAACAACTTGGCTACACATCAGATCTTGTGGCGATTCAATGGTCACCGGGGTGACACAGTTTGGAGCCTCAGCAATGGTTCATGTTTCTGCAGCCGAAGTCTGAGTAGCGTCATCTTCGGTGCAACTATCCTTGGCACCTTCTATGTTGCCTATGATAAGGTCAAACAAAGGTTCTGGCATGACAACTGCAACTGTCGTACCAGTGTAAAATGGAGATGCCACCTGGATACGTGCCTCAGGGAACAATCTCACTGATCCATCAATGAGGTTGGCTTGGATCTGTCGACCTGTATACTCCTCAGGCCGAACTAGACTCTGTCTGACAGAGCAACCTGAGGAACCATTGTCTCTCAGGACCTTCACAGGAATGTCTCCCACAAACCCTGGCTGAACAAGGAAGGCACTGTCACCTGTGGGAGGGCCTGTGAAGGAAGCTGCCAGCCACTCATGAGGCTGCTGAATAAATGATGCGGCAAACATCGTGCCCTGTGAACTTGATACTTGAGGGGTTGTACTCACTGTCTGAGGAGATGGGGCATTGACCTCCTGTGGCAGAGTGTTCACTGTCGCTGTGGGACTAGAGAACTGTGGGGGAATACCCGTACTACTAGGGACGAAACCACCGTGCTGCTGTTGAGGAATGAAAGCTGCGTTTGCTTCCTGCCTCCGATTCACTTGAGCTGGTGCTGAAAATTACAGTCCCGACAGTCGGTTGCATGGGTGATACTGCTGCTGGTTAGGGAACTTATTGTACTGCTTCCACTCAGGCTTCTGAGTGTTTTGACCCTGGTCCTTCCTTTGCAGTTTTGGACATTGGCCATTATTCTGAGAACGGCCTTGTTGCTGGGGTTCAGTCTGAGACGGTTTCCCAGATTTATCAGCTTTCCTGTTCCAGGTATGCTGCTTACGAGTTTGATACCCGTATGCAGTGAAAAATGCATCAGCCTTCTCCTCCATTTGGCTGGCATCCCTTTCCTGGCAGATCTTAAGCTGAGCCATAAGTTCAGTAGGCCACGACTTTTCTAGCTGCGTGCGCAGCATAAGGTCGATTATCCCCTCACGCGTGGGAGGAGTTTCATCTTTCTCCATCCATTCATCTAAGTAAGCAGTAAGCCGGTCAAGAAACTGAATGGCAGTCTCTTTTTCCTGTAAACGCACCCTCATGAACTGACTCTTGGCGCCGTCAACTGTGAGACCGTACGCTTTGACGAGTGCAGCCTTCATCATCTCATACGTGAAATTGTCTCCACGAATTCTGTGGAGAATATCGAGAGCAGGGCTCTCAAACAGACTAAGAAACTGAAACCACTTAGTTGCATCATCCAGCTGGTACGGTTGAGCCATATCTTCAAAACGAGCTATGTATGGCTCGATTCACTCGCCTTCCTTGTATAGGGGAAGCTTGATGTGTGGGGTAGCCAGAACATGTGCAGGGAGAGCGCTCATGGAGCTTGGGCCAGCTGCACCAGATGTGTCTGAAGCCAAGGAATCTCGCTTGAGCTTCAACATTTTAAGTTCATGTTTTTCGCATGCTTCTCGCTCGGCACGTTCGTGTTCTCGTTCTCTCTCTCGCTGTTCTCGCTCAAATTCGCGTTGTTCTCGCTCTTGTTCTAACTCGAGTTCGTTTCGTTTTTGCTCGTGTTCGCACTGTTCTCTCTCGTGTTCGCGCTGTTCTCGCTCGTATTCGTGCTCTTTTTCGCGTTCCTCACGCTGAATTCGACGCTTTTCACGAGCATCATTTCGCTTTGCTGCTCGTAACTAAACCGAGAGAGGACATAGTCCTTTACTTCTTTGGGGTCTGTAAGCCCCATATCTTTACCTTCTTGTACATAGACGTTGGTAGTCATGATGCTAACTCAATCTAAGTGAACTAGAGACTCAGTACTAACTTCAATTTTGCAGAGAAAGATGCTAATAATCGAGAATAAAGAATATAGGCACAGGTTAGTGGTGACCAGTTTTATCTAATTAAACTGGTAAAGAAAGAAAATTAAACAAACAACTGACTGTGAAAACTATTACGTAAATTAATAGAACTGAATCAATAATCACCAGTAAGATAGTGCCTATAGACTTTAATTATAAATACCTAAGTATGAGTGAGTGAGTATTATCTCGTGAATAACTTTAGAACTAGGAGTTAATATCCTGGAATGAGGTCGCCAGATGTCACGGGGCTTTGTGGCATTTGCAATATTAGTTAGTACTTTAAATGTTGCTTGAGAACAATGACAAGGAATGATTACTTTAAGCCGGTTTACTTCGCCGATTCTCTAAGGACGAGAATTTATAAACTTTCTCAACAGTACACAGCAGAAATTAATTACTCACAAATGCTGTTTGTTAGTACTGCTAGCCTCATGAGAAAGTGACTCTACCCCTGACAATCAATAACTAATGCTATTAATGATAAACAGGTTCTTGCTGGTGCATTAACTCCTGATTGCACAACGGATTTTAAGCTTAATATAAAAGGACTGGCTTAAGTACCAGTAATGAATAATACAAAGCGTATATGCAAACTAGGGGCTATAACTAAAATAAGCTTAATGTGGAGAAATAAAACACGAGCTGACATTATATTAAACTCAAGAGAAAAGAACAGTGAATTTTTTTATTACAATGAGATAAATTTACGTAACATGTTTCAAAATGAATTCAAAATAACAAAGAGAATACACTCACTTGCTCACTCAAAAGCTAAACTCTTAAGCCTAGGAAAAACGAAAAGAAATACTGGTCAGTAGAGGGGGCTAAGCTGAATGACTGGGCATCGGTGCGTAGGACGGACGCTGCACACGCTAAGCCTCTTGCCGTTTCACACTAGGTGGAGACTCAGGAACTCGCTGGACTACTCCTGGGCCCAATCGAACATGCACTCGTGGCGTCTTAATCCTGATTGATTTAAAATTATGAGAAGGGGCGAGGGATGAAGCCAGCCGCTAACTGGTATCGGCTAACGGAAAGTGAGCGAAGCACGCCCATAATAAATCACTCAACAAAGGTGCTAATGTCGTGCCCAAAGATGATCACTTATGAAACAGTGAAAAATAGTTCTGAAAATACTCCCGATCGGGTGAACACGTGGCGGTTGACTGAGTGATACATACTGGGATTCCACTAGAATTCACGGTTTCCCACCAAAGTTCAGTGTCACGAGTTTATTTGGATAGAGAATCACGCCAACTCGTGACACTCCAAGAGGACTGTTGGAAAGTGTTTTATTGTCCAAAGTAACATATGGGTGAGAAAGTTTGGTAAGATATTAGAACAAATACTCAAAGGCAAGTAACAGTCGAACTCAGGTTTCTGAGGAATGTATGTGGTGTGCAAAAGGTGAACTGGACATAAAATGATTATATTCGACGAGATGCGGAGTAAAGAAGTCTGTTGGCACTAAGGATGAACAGACTTTAAATGTTACGGTGATGTGGAGAGAATGGGTATAAGGATGGGAGTGAGAATGGTATATGTTTATGAATCAGAAGTCAGAAGATAGATGTGGGAGACCATAAAAACTTTAAAATTGTTTAAAGTCATGGGAAAATGAGTGTGTAACAAGTTTAGATGGTGAAGCTGATGAGGCTAGGGAACTGACAGGCGATCAAGTGTGTCTGGTGACCTCTGAAAGGAAAACAACATGACAATGTTTAGAACCCCTTTTCTGACTATGAATGTTCCTTACGGGGAGACTTTATCATGTGAAATATGAGGATCATTGATAAAGAAACACGGATTTAAAAATGGCCCAACTGATCATTTATGTGAGGTGAGCGATGATTCTAGGTTTCTGAATGGTAAGTGAATGAGTGTGGTGCCCATTTCTTTGGTTAAACTGTTCACTAGCTCTCCCACTGTAACTCTTTTCCCTTGCTTTCTGGAAAGTATCTCATCTCACCTCTGGGTGGGATAAAAAAAAAGGCGAAATTAGGTGATACGGTGATGATAAAATTATCAGTCGCTAACGGGAACACACACACACCCACACCCACACCCACACCCACCCATCCAAGCACACACACACACACACACACACACACACACACACACACACACACACACACACACACACACACACACACACAGAGTGGCAGTGAAGGTAAGAATGCTGTGAAAAGGAACAGCATTGGGTTGACTATGAACACCAGAAGAATGAGCGCAGCTACATACTCCACCTGACCATCCATCCACCCTGCCATCCATCCATTTACCCCTGCCAAGTATAATATTGCCTATCTACCCTACTCACCCACCTACTCATCCATCCATCCATGCATCCAAACATCCATCTACCTCTCATACACCAATATCAGATACGAGTATATACCTCTTTCTCACAGACCGACCCACCCATCCACCTATCCCTGATCCACCAATCCATCTAGCCCATTTTCAATCACTCATCCATTCATCCATCCACCTACCCTTTATCCAACAATCCGGTACAGTGTTCTACTTTTTGGCCCAGGCAACGCCGGGTATTCCTGCAGCCCAATTTTTGGCATGGAGACTTACATGATCTCTAGTTTGGACATAAGCTATGTGACGTTCACCTCCGAGGTCATTTGAGGTCACTGGTTGGAAGGTCATTTAAGGTCACCAGGAATACACGCTCAAACGACTAGACCCAACAGCCCAATTTTGGCATGGAGACTCAAATGACCTCCAGGTCAGACATAGGCTATGTGGGGTTGACCTCCGAGGTCATTTGAGCACACTGGTAATTATAAAAAAGTGCGCACAAATACTGTGCGTTAGTCTGCAAAAGCTGAAATAGAAATTTCCTGGACCTCTTATAAGCCCACTTCAAAAGCATAGGAGGTACAGTCGTCAGCACAAATTCGCTGCAAGCCTGCCCGTGTGATGTGGTTGTTTTGTCTGGCAACGGTGTATGGGAACTAGTTGCCACACAGGCTTTTATACGCTTTGAAGACGTGTTTGTAAGAATTAGTACTATACATTGCCCAGAGAACAATATTCTTTATGTCTGATTAGCATAAAAATGCACGAAAGGCGACAGAAAAATGCTGTGGAAAAAAACTTCCGGTCTCTCCCCCGTACCCCTCACGATTACCCTCCCCAGCCTACCTCTCACCACACCTCCCCTCCCCCCCTGCTGTCCTTCTCCACTCCCCTCTCTCCTTACCCTGCCACCTTGATTAATTTTTAGTCACCGAGCTAATCTACGTAATTAACCGCACTATTTCTTGTCCATTCCTGTAACCCTTTTGTTTCTCTACATTCGTGAAATTCTTGTCATGCCACAGTCTTTTTCTCACACTCCTTACTCCAAGTATGATGCAGTAGTTCGAAACATTATTGGTTCTGATACTGGTTCATGTTTCAGTGAACAGTATGAGGAGAAAGGGAACATTTTCCTAGGGAAGAGAGAGGGCGAGAAGTAGGAGGAATGGGCACAAAATATGTTTGTTTAGTTACGCCCACTGAAATAATAGCCACCGACTGCCGCCCTCAATTAAACACCAGTAAGGAATACATCACAAGAACGAGACCCCAGTGTTCCTATATCTCCCGGCTGTTGGCAATGACAAAGGGTGGAGAAAAGAAAGACAACTGGAATAAGTGGGAAGGAGACAGGGAGGGTGAGAATGGGACTCGACCACGAAGGAATATTGATAATTAGCCGTGGATATAGTTGGTTGTACTGCAAGCAGCTGGGAATAGGGCAACCTGGGTTTAGTAAACAGTCAAGGGAGAAATGTGATGTGCCAATGGAGTTACTGCCGTGTATAAATGAATGAAGGTAGAGAGGGTGGGGAGAGGAGACAGTGGAGAGGTATGAAAGTGAGTGGGAGGTAGGAGGGAGAGGGAGGAATTGGGGGCACATCAGGAGGAATGAGGGGGAGAGAGGGGAAGGGAGCTTAGACATGGTTATAATAAGGGATACCAGAGTATTATGCTCATACATCATTCCATTACATTCTTCTATCACCTCTTGTACTTTTTTATACTAATCAAATACGGTATATAGAATATTGTACTCTAGGCAACCTAAAGTAACACTTCTTAAAAACAGGTCTTTAATGTAAATAAAAGTCTGTGTGGCAACTAGTCCCCGTACACTGTTGCCAGACAAAAGGACTCACCCCACACGAGTAGACTTGCAGCGAATTTATGCTGACGACTGTACATGGTCTTTCTGGAGTAAAGAGAAAGATTGAACTAGAACAAATTGGATTACAGTGTTCGCCTTTTTGGTCCGGCAAGGCCGGGTATCCAAGCTAGTACATAAAAGACGGAGCAGTAGTTTACTTGAATGGGGGCTCCGATGACTCACAGGCCAAGGCTCCACCAGTTACAAACTTTTCGAATGATCAACACTCTCGGGCTCCTATGACTCACAGCCAGATGAGTAAAATCGAATTAGCTGGAATATAATACAGAAGTTATCCCGACCATGAGAGAGTTAATGGTGACAGTATTAACACTCCCAATCTAGTATACTCATTTTTTGCTGTATATTAGCATCTGACGTTAGGTGAAATAGTATATTACGTTTGTTCCGACGTGAATGGCTTAATTCTGATAGCATTAAAACACACAGACACCAATGCTGATTCTTCCATGACTAAGCATAGCAACAGTTATTAATCAACCACTTCAGCACGATGGCGAGTAGAAGTGGTTAACAGCACTGCCTGGGATGTCTTACTCACTTCTGTTTTTGCCGTCTCCTGCTGATTTTAATTTTGATTAGGACAGAATATTCGAACTTTGTGTTTAGATGATGCATCCATTTCTTATAACTCTCAAAACGAGAGGTCTTTCCTAAGCTTAATGAAATTCTCTGATGGCAGTAGGAAAAAAAATACATCAGTAACTTAAAGGATAAACCTGATGCATCCGAACAGAAGAATGCGATTATAAATGGAAGGTAAATGTAAAGGAAAATAGCGACATGAAAAGCGCACGTCAATGTCATTTTAAAAATGGGACAAGAAGTCGGTTGTTGCAGTGGCAGATGTGAAACCTAGCTCCTTCGACTCCTCGGCGGCCGTTCCATCGGTCCTGATCACACCGTCTTAGAGGCTGACTAAACATATCCACAGTTACTAATTTAGCAAGGCTGGTGGCTGAGTGATTGGTGATGAGTTTGTTAATGCCAGTGAGTGTCGTGATGTGAAAGTATATATTAACCGTTCTAAAGAGACTGAAATTGATAGGGAAGGCGACTGTCAGCTTGGTGTGAGGGTGAATGTAGTCGCGAAAAGATGAGGGAATTTAAGGATACCTATTAGCAATGGAAGAATATAGAGGGAAATGTGCAATGGTGGTGGAAAGTAGGGAAGCACATGGGGGGAAAGTGAAGAGTACTAGAAGGCTTTCATACTACACAGAGGTTGGAGTGTCGAGGCTGTAAAACGATAACATGAAAGTGTTTTAATCCGACCTTTAATGTCATGGGCGCAGCAGTCATGTGTGGCGTGAGAACCAAGTCAAGAAGAGAAGTAGTGGAAGGGAGATTTTTGAGGGCGTCCTGTGGATAGGATATTCATTAATGTGATTCGTCAAAGCTGTGAGGTAAACAACTCTGATAACAATAGAGTTTAAGAGAATGTTCTTAGATGGTATGGTCGTATGGCGAGAACGGGGATATACGTGGCAATGAAAACGGTGCGTGTGACTGTGTCTGAAGGTGGCAGGCGTGGCAGGCTGAGAAAAAGGTGAACGGAGAATGGTAAATGAGTGTGTGAGGAAGCGAGATATGGAGGCTGATGAGGCTTGGCAACTGACAGGGTTGAGCTGGCTTGATGAACAATCTATTGCATAGAACAGTACAAGGGTTTGACACCCATTTTTAACGTGACAGTTGAGCGGTACACGATCGGAATAGTACTGTACTATACAAAGGAGATGTACAGGAAAATATCCCCCACCTCTGTATGAAAAAAAAAAATAATAAATAAAAGTCGAGATAACTATGTCTTCGAATGAGTTCTAATTTCCTGGCACTTCACTGCTCTGTGTGTGTGTGTGTGTGTGTGTGTGTGTGTGTGTGTGTGTGTGTGTGTGTGTGTGTGTGTGTGTGTGTGTGTGTGTGTGTGGCCCACTTATCTGGAGATACCGTTTTCTACTTCTCCCTCTATCATGCTTTCTGTTTCATTGCATTCTGGACCCTGCCTACGTCCATACGAAAGTGGGAAAAAGTTGATGTTGACTGACGACGAGGACGACGACGATTATGGATCGATGATGATAGATGATGATTATTATTTTCCTTATAGATAATGGCATTGCCTACCAGGTAGTCAAACCTGGGAATATGAAGTTTATAAAAGGATGCCAAACCGTGTGTTGCAATTGGTTAATTAAATGAAGATTCACAATATAAATCACCATCCAAACAGAAACTGATCTGAGATCGTGGCGCTGGAAGAGCTCCCTCCTTTCCGCTCAACCTCACCTTCCTCCTGAACCTCACCATAACCCTCAACCTTACCCTCACCTTCACCCTCCATCTCTGCACCACACAAAATGCCACTGATGCCTCCTTGGTTATCATCATCATCACCATCATCATCATCATCATCTTTATCATCTCAAATAGGGTAGATCTGTTATCGGGAGACTGAAGTAAATATACAGCGTTAATATTATTGAAACTTAAACCTGGAGACTGCCAGTAAAGACAAGAAGTGGATGAACGGACTAAAACACACACACACACACACACACACACACACACACACACACACACACACACACACACACACACACACACACACACACACACATACACTCCGGTACGGCCTGTGGACCCTCCAGGGAAACGTCGTCTGTGGCATTTTGGAGCCGCAGACTGGGAGGCCCTCAGGCAGTACTTCTTTGATTTTCCCTGGAATGATTATTGCTTCCATGGCCGGGAGCCATCTCAGTGTGCCTTGCGCATTACGGAGGTTATTCTCTCGGGTATGGAAGCATACATTCCCTTCTCATATCCTTTGACTAACGCAAGAAAGCCTTGGTTTAATCATGCTTGTTCCAATGCTGTCCGCAACAAGGAGAGGGCCTACAAAAGGTACCAGAGCCAACCCACCCCTGAATCACATCATCTTTACGTTTCTGCCCGGAATCGTGCTAAGACTGTTCTTCGCTCTACTAAAAATAATTTCATCCATACTAAATGCTCTCAACTCTCCAACTCGAATTCTTCCCGCTCTCTCTGGCACCTTGCCAAAAATCTTTCTAACAACTTTACCTCATCATCCTTCCCTCCTCTTTTCTACTCTGATGGTTCTGTAGCTATTTCTTCTACTGATAAAGCAGATCTCTTCGCACAGACTTTCTCCTCCAATTCCACCTTAGACGATTCCGGTGCTGTTCCTTCATCACTTCCCCCCTCTGACTTCCTCATGGCTGACATTAAAATTTCTTCAGTTGATGTATTTTCTGCTATCACTGGCCTCAGTACTAACAAGGCATATGGGCCTGATGGGGTCCCTCCTGTTGTTCTCAAGAACTGTGCTTCTGTGCTTACACCCTGCCTAGGCAAACTCTTTCGCCTTTGTCTGTCAACTTGTACCTTTCCTTCTTGCTGGAAGTTTGCTCTCATTTAGCCAGTCCCAAAGAAGGGTAACCACTCCCAACCCTCCAACTATCGTCCAATTGCTTTAACGTCCTGTATTTCAAAAGTTTTCGAGTCAATTCTCAATAGAAAAATTTTAAGGCATGTTTCCTATCACAACCTTCTTTCCGATCGTCAGTATGGGTTCCATCAGGGACACTCCACTGGCGATCTTCTCATCTACCTTTCAGACTCCTGGTCATCCTCCTTTCGGGACTTTGGCGAAAGCTTTGCCATTGCACTTGACATCTCAAAGGCTTTCGATCGAGTCTGGCCTTTAATTTCCAAACTGCCCTCCTATGGTTTCTATCCTTCTATCTGTGCCTTCATCACTAGCTTCCTTTCTGGTCGTTCTATAGCCTCTGTTGTAGACGGCCATCGTTCTTCTCCTAGATCTATCAACAATGGTATTCCTCAGGGCTCTGTCCTATCACCAACTCTCTTCCTTTTATTCATCAATGATCTACTAAGCTGTACATCTAACCCTATCCACTCATACGCTGATGACTCCACCCTTCACCTTTCCATTCGGTTCTTGCAACGCCCATCTCACCAGTTACTTCAACAAACAAGGGATGAGGCTATGGCACACCTAATGTCTGACTTGGCTCGTATCTCTGACGGGTAAAAATAATATGGTTGTTTTTAATGCATCTAAGACTCAGTTCTTACACCTATCAACCCGACAAGATCTTCCACAGGTATACCCACTAATGGTTAATAATATTCAGCTTAATCCTGCATCATCCTTGAACATGCTTGGGGTTTCATTTACTCGGGACTTATCTTGGAAAGATCATATTACTTCTCTTGTAAAATCTGCTTCCAAGAGATTGGGTGTGCTAAGCCGACTCCGCTCTTTCTTTACCCCTGCACAATTGTTGACTCTATATGGGGGTTTTATCCGCCCCTGTGTGGAATACAACTCTCATGTGTGGCGAGGCTCCCCACATACAGCTCTTGTCAATAGGGTGGAGTCAAAGGCTTTTCGTCTCATTAACTCTCCTCCTCTTACTGACTCCCTTCAACCTCTGTCTCTTCGCCGCACTGTTGCATCTTTATCTCTTTTCTATCGCTACTTTAATGGTCACTGCTCCTCTGAACTGTCTGCTTGCATTCCTCCACCTCTACGACGGGCGCGTAGCACCCGTCTGGCAGCAAACTCTCATCCCTTTTCCGTCCAACTCTCTAATGCAAAAGTTAACCGTTACTCCCAGTCTTTCATTTATGCAACAGGTCAGCTCTTGAACTGTCTCCCTCTGTCTGTATTTCCTGATGCCTATGATCTCCAGTCTTTCAAACGCAGTGTGTCCAGGCATCTCAAAATGATCGGATCTTGAATTTGGCTCTCTATTGTATTACGTTTTTCTCATGGAGGGAACTGTTACTGCGGGCTCATGGCCTTTGGTTCCTTCTTCCTCGCATAAAAAAAAAAATGCAGACATAGAGATAGACACAATCACACAGAAACTCAAACATACACACAGACACACACAAAAACACACAATTACACTCTCAAACACACCCATAAACAAACACAAAAACATACGAAAACATACAATATGCGCAAGTACTTGCACACACACACACACACACACACACACACACACACACACACACACACACACACACACACACAAAGATAGAAACATACAAATAAACACACACACCTATATGCACATACACAAACACACACACACAAAGACACAAACACAGACACAAACACACACACCTACGTGCAAACACGCACAGAATAACACCAAAACACACACATGGAAAAATACGCACACACACACACACACACACACACACACACACACACACACACACACACACACAGTAAAGGAGAAAGTGCAATGGCAAATCACAAATTCTGGAAAACCATGAACACCAAGAGACTCTAATAAATAAGTAAACAAATAACGAAACGCAGTGTGTCCAGGCATCTCAAAATGATCGGATCTTGAATTTGGCTCTCTATTGTATTTTGTTTTTCTTTTGGAGGGAACTGTTACTGCGGGCCATGGCCTTTGGTTCCTTCTTCCTCGCATAAAAAAAAAAAAAAAAAAACGGTAACAGGCAATTCCATTTTACCCCCGTGTACACGTAGGGGCCCTGGGCTAGGCTAACGTAGTCTGGTACATTTCTGGGTAGTTGACCGGCCTAATTCTCCTGGTGGTTTTACATGATCGACAAACTTCCAGTCACTGTGTGGGGTAACCAACTTATGCACGGCCGTCACTTCCACTGGGGCCTTCTAACCACTACACCACCAGGTAGGGCAATGACAGCAGGTAAATACTTCATTACCATCACACCTTTTGTATTATATTCTTTCTTCCTTCAGTCCCTTTTATTCACCTTAGAAATAGTCTCCTCTACTGAAAGAGTTCCAAACAGACTCCATTAACTCGTTCATTCCAAGGATATTATAATGAAGCCGAAATAAAAATATCTCTCCAAGGTAGACTGAGATATAAAGAGAAAAAAACGCGGCTTCGGCTTGAAAGATGAAAAATATTTATAATAGTATGCAGGATATTAAGTGATAAAAATATAAGGAAAGGAAAAACTGAGGGTAAAAATTAGACGCAAAGTCCACAAGAAAACAAAATAAAAAATTCTCTCTCCAAGGTAGGCAGGGATATAAAGGAAAAAAAAAAAAAGGTGGCTTCGGCTTGAAAGAGGTAAAGTACACATGATAGTATGCAGAATATAAAGTGATAAAAAAATAAGGAAAGTAAAAACTCGGGGTAAAAATCAGATACAAAATCCACAAGAAAACAGAATCAAAATAAAAGTGAAAAGACAGCATGAGGAAGAGGAATAATCCCCGTAGCTAGACCTTGATAGATCATATGGTCGTGCTAGGGTGACTGGAAAGTACTACCCCTCCCAGCAAGGCAGCTACACGGGTAGAGGCGCGAACTCTCGACCTTGTGGCCTCCAGCCAAGCGCTCTACCACTGAGCTACCCTGTTCCCAAAAGACAGTAGGAAGAAGAGGTGAACCCGGGCTCCTGTGACTCTCAGGCCGCTATTTTACCAGTCCTGATCACACCGTCTTAACGACCAAACATATTAAGAGCTATCAACACTCTCAGGATCCTATGACTCACGTCCAGATGAGTAAAATCGGAATAGTGGGAACAGCATACAGAGGTTATCCTTACCATGGAAGGGTTAATGCTGACAATAATAACTTCAGGCTGGCATACTCATTATTAGTTAAATATAAGCATCTGACGCTGGGTGACGCTGTATACTACGTTTGTCCCGGCCACGAAAGGGTTAATTTTTACAGTATTAGCACTCTCAGCCTCCCATGCTCCCTCCCATAATAGTAAACATAGCAACAATTGTTAATTATGTACTTCAGCATGACGATGAGTAAAGTGGCTAACAGAGCAGCCCGAGGACGTCTGTTTAATCCTATTTTTACCGTCTCATGATGATTTTTATTTAGCTTTGTATAGAATTTTCGAACTTTGTGTGGCTAGATAAACAGCTTCCTTTTATCCTCGTTCAACACGAGAGGTCTTCCTTAAGTTGAATACAACTGTTTGAAACCAGTAATAATAAAGAAACAATTACATCACTCGGATTCAAAAGGTTAATTTATTCATCTGCACAGGAGAATGAGCATGTCGGTGTGAGAAAAGACTAAAGAGAAATAGTTCCCGAGATGCAAAAAGTACTCTCCCACCAAAAAAAAATCTATCTACCTATATACCTAGGCTGCTTCCCCCAAGGAAAGGGAAGTAGCCGAGACAGAACGACACACTCCCCATTTACTCATCCATTCAAACATATTCATTCTCATCTTAGCCCCAAAGGGTAGAACGGACAGATCCTCACCGCACCACACCGCACAAGGGTCAACTGCGCAATGCAATCAGTGACATCCGCAGCAGGGCCCGACAGCAGAGTTGGTTTACCCCTGCCACATCATAACAGACTCATCCCCTTACCCGCACCTGACCTGACTAGCTGATCAGACCAAATGCGGGAGAATATCCCCTCAGGGCTGCGTCATCACTTATTCATTCACAATTTCTCTCCATTTATTTGTCACGCACAGCCACTCTCCCTTGCTCAACAGACATCCCTCTCGCATTCAGCGCTCTCTTCACACTGTCCATCCATCCCATTCGTGGTCTTCCTCTCAGCCTTACACCTCTCACATCAGATCTTGTTATCTTTTTCACCAATCGCTCATTATCCATTCTCTCCATATGCCCAAACCATCGCAACACCCTCTGCTCAGCTCTACCAGCCATCTCCCGAACAACTCCAGTTCTCCTTCGCACTTCATCATTTCGCACTTGATCCATACGCTTCACTCCACATATACTCCTCAGACACCTCATCTCCATTACATTCAAACTTTTTCTCTCTGCTACACCCATATTCCATGTTTCAGCCCCATAATTATAATGCAGTCGGTACCACAACACCCTCATACAGCCTTCTCTTTACATCCATTCTAAGCGAACGACATCTAAACACTTTTTTCATTCCTCCCAGCACCTTTCCTACTTCATTTATTCTAAACTTCACTTCTGCATCTATTCTTCCATCCACAGCAACATGTGACCCTAGATATTTAAAACACTCTACCTCCTCAAGGAACTCACCATTCAAAACTATATTCATCCCCCTACCATCTACCAACCTCGTACCCTTCATTACTTTACTCTTATTCTCATTTACTTTCAATTTCCTCCTTTCACACACCCTTCCAAACTCCTCTACCAACTGTCTCAATCTCTCCTCTGAATCAGCCACCAGTGCAGTATGATCTGCAAACAGCAGCTGCTTCAGATTCCACTCTCCACCATCAACATTCACCAGACTCAGACCGCCACCTAAAACTCTTGCATTCACCTCCCTTACAACACCATCCATGTAAATATTAAACAACCAAGGCGACATCACACATCCCTGTCGCAGCCCCACTCTCACAGGAAACCAATCACTCACAGCATTTCCCACTCTTACACACGCTCTACTATTTACATAAAAACTTTTCATCCCTTTTAGTAACCTACCATCGAGTCCATACAATATTAAAATAGTCCACAAAGACTCCCTATCAATTCTATTATACGCTTTCTCTAAATCCATAAATGCCCAAAACACATCCTTGCCTTTTGCTTAATACTTTTCACACACTTGTCTCACCACAGACACCTGATACACGCATCCCCTCCCTCTCCTAAAGCCACACTGCTCATTACCAATCACTCCCTCTGTACCCTCTCTAACTCTCATAATTAACACTTTACCATACACCTTACCTACAACACTCAACAGACTTATAACCCTAAAACTAGTATATTCATACTTATCACCCTTGCCTTTATACAATGGGACCACACAAGCACTTGCCCAGTCAATTGGCACCATACCTTTCACAAAGCACACATTCAACAATCTTACTAACCAGTCAACAATAGTCACTCCACCACCCTTCAGGCATTCCACAGCACACCCATCCATACCTGCAGCTTTCCCTGTTTTCATCTCCTTTACTGCCTTCTCCACTTCCTCCTTCGTGATCAAAGAATCATTCAACTCTCCCAACACATTTATTCCTTGCACCCTTCCATCCGCCACAATCTCAGCCACCCTTTCCTCCTCTACATTTAACTATCTTTCAAAATACTTTGCCCATCTCTTCCTTACTGGATCCATCTCAATTAACATCCTTCCATCCTCTCCTTTTACTCGTTCTTCCTTCCCAGACTCTCCCTTTCGCACCCTTTTCACCTCCTACCAAAACATTTTCTTATTCTGTTGAAAATTCTGTCAGCCGCCTACCCCACCTCTCATCTGCTGCCACTTTAGCATCACACACAGCCCTTCTCGCCCTATTCCTCTTTTCCTTATACCTTTCATATGACATCTCATCCTTCCTCTGCAGCCACACTTCATATGCACGTCTCTTCTCAGCCACAGCCATACTTACTTCCTTGCACCACCATTCACTTCCTTTTCTTACACCACCACCCACACATCTCAAACCACACACTTCTTCTGCATGCCCCACCACAGCACTCTTAACCCGCCCCATCCCGACGTTTTCTGGGCAGTGGTACACCCCAGTCCTGACATTTTTGGACCTTTTTTTTTTTTTTTTGGCTCAAACATCTGCTTTTGGTGAGAAACATCGAATATTCATAGAGAAATCGCTCACCTGAGGTTTAAAATACTCGATCTAGGTACGAGTACCTCTTACCTGACTGGGTTTTCTAACAGGCTGGCACCAAAGAAAACGAGTTCTATGGAAGGGTAACTATTTTATCCACTCATAAACAGTATTTATTTATTTACTTGGTACGAATTTATATGTAGTACAAGAGTATATTGGTTTTCAAACAGTAATATAGGCATTATAAGCATTGTTTCACTCACTAACTCTTCACCATTCATGACCTTTTTTTCCCACATTACCTGATCATCATTTCTGACTGTTTCTTCCTTTAATGCTATGTAAACTTTGTCCTCCACATTGTCATCAATTGGGGAATCACTCTGGCCGTGAATGTCTTTATTGGCCAGGTCACTGGTAACAGGTGAATTGCCGAGACAATGGCGTGCAGGGGGGGGGGAGAGGTTATGCGGTGTAAGGCATTGTCCCTGCTTGGCATCTTGTAGAGGAATAGAGGAAGGTGTCCCGTGTATACGTGCCAAAAATCACTCTCGAAATCACTCACGAAAATTGAAAATTGTGCAAATTAGGGACCTTGCAATGTTGCCGCATTAATTCACGTCTCCAGGATATGAGTGCATATCATGTGAGGACGTGAATTCACGTCTCCAGGACGCGGCGGGTTAAATAACTGCCATTCCTCCTCCATGCTGCCATTTTCCCAATTTTTCACTGCGTTCCACTCATCTTTCAATTTCTCCTGATACTCTATCTTTTTCTCTCTTTTATCCAACTCACTCACTTTCAAAACCTCCCTGCCACACCTAACTCTCCTAGCTCTCACTCATCTCTTACCTACTCTTAACTTTCCCTCCACTAGGTAGTGGTCAGACATACCTCCACCCTCCCCTCTCAGAACTCTCACATCCAACAATCTTCCTATTACATTCTTAGACACAACCACATAGTCCATCAAAGCTCTATCAACAACCCTTCCACCCTCCTGTCTCACCCATGTATACTTATAAATATCTTTCTTCTCAAACAGCGGATTTCCAATCACTATCTCTCCTTCAACACACATCGCTATCATTCGTTCCCCATTTTCATTTCTTCCAGGCACACCATGCATACCAACTACACCTTCAACTGCTACATTTCCCGCTCTAGCATTCAGATCTCCCATCATTACCACATTCACGTTCGCTCCAAAACTCTGCAGACACTCATCAACATCATTCCAGAAAGACTCCCTCTCTTCTTCATCCCTTTCACTACCAGGCCCATATGCACTCACAAACACCCACAACCCACGTTCAAATTTCGCATTCACCCACATTAGTCTCGATGACACCTCCTTCCATTCAATCACACTGCTGTACTTCCGGACTCACTAACAAGGCCACACCTTCTCTTGCCCTTCCTCTATCAACACCTGACAATCTTCCATTCACACTTCCAAACATAGACTCACCCTTCCCTTCCATCTTCGTTTCACTCAAAGCTAACACATCCAACTTTCAAAACTTCAAAAACGACAAACAAAAGTCGATAAAAGGACAGAATGAGTTCACTGTGGATATGAACCCTGGCTCCTACGACTCCCAGGAGGCCGTTCTACCTATCCTGATCACACCGTCTTACAGGCTGAGCACATCGAGTTTTTAATTTAGCATCCCTTGTGATTCCTGGACTGGTGCAAAGTTCTGTTGATATCTGTGATTGCCGTGCTTTGATAGTATACGATGATAAATATAGAATGGATGTTGTTGACAGGGAAAGTGACTATCAGTGTCTTCTGTTAGTGAATGGAGATGGACCTGAATTAGGGACGGAGTTTTGGTCACGGGTGCAACAATACAAAAGATAATTAAATGTGCAAATTAAGTGGAAAGTAGAACAACAGAAAGGTGGAAACTGACTGGAACTGTAAGGGCCTCGGTTATAAGCAAAGGTCTGAATGTGGAGGCTGGAGGAGGACTGCATGAATATGATTTGGTGCCAACAGTAACATATGGGTGTGAGAACTGGTTTGATATTAGAACAAAAACTCAACAGTAAGTGTAAATGGGGTTTCTAGGGAATGTGTGTGAAGTGCAGAGTGAACAGGATAGGAAATGCTGTGCTCAGAGAAAGAAAGTTGTATATGCGAGTGAGTCTGAAGTTGGAAGAAGGCATCGCAGACCATCAAGATGTTGAGGGACATGGTAAATGAGTGTGTTATAAAATGAGGGCCCTGTTTATAAACGAAGGTGTGAATGTGGAGGCTGCAAGAGGACAGTATGAAGGTGTTTTAGTGCCCATAGTCAGATATGAATGAGAGATTGGTGAAATATTTGAATAAAAGCTGAAGTGTACGAGTAGTGGAAATGGGATTTCTGAGGTATGTGTGTGGATTGCAAAGAGTAGATAGGATAGAAAATAATGTGATTCTAGAGAGATGTGGAATAATGAAGTCCGCTGACACCAGGTTGAACAGAATCTTTAAATGTTATGGTCAAGGAAAAAATGGGAATAAACTGGGGACTGAACATGGTGTTAATGAGTGTGACGATGGGAGAAGGTGTGGCAGACCATCAAAAACATTGAGAGACAGGGAAAACGGTTACGAAACGTGAAGATTATCAATAAGGAATAATATTTAAAAAAGTCCAGATGATCATTTCAGTGAGGCTAACGATGATTCTAGGTGCTAGAATAGTAAGTGAAAGTGTGAGGCCCATTTTATTGGCTATGCGACTGGGTGGCTCTCCCATTATAACTTTTTTCTGCTTTGCTTCCTGGAACCTGCCTCACCTCACCTCTGGGTGGGAAATTTGAGGTTCATGGTGATAAAATCGTCAGTAGCTTGCCAGAACACACACACACACACACACACACACACACACACACACACACACACACACACACATGCCTACACCTAAGAGACTATTCAATATCACAACGAACTCTACTTGTAGATACACTTAAAAGAAAATAAATCGAAACCACGGATTCCAGAAGGTTTCGATGCCGGGCCCAACAAACCAGACCCAATCATCCACCTGCTTTGGCTGTAGTGGCTTCTATTCGTCATATGAAGGCAAGTCTGTCTATCTCTACATCTACGCATCTACCTAACTACCTGTATATCGCTCAGTCTTTCATTCCACCTATGTGCATTTCATATGTCTGTCAGTCAGTTAATGTTTCCCTGCTTTTGTCTTTATTTACAGGTATTTATTGTTTGGCTAATCCTCGAGTCTGTCTTTCTGTTATCCTCTCTCTCTCTCTCTCTCTCTCTCTCTCTCTCTCTCTGAGGAAAATGAGCTACCGTGCACACACACACACACACACACACACACACACACACACACACACACATGCACTCACTTGCAATCTCTCTCTCTCTCTCTCTCTCTCTCTCTCTCTCTCTCTCTCTCTCTCACACACACACACACACACACACACACACACACACACACACACACACACACACACACACATGCACTCACTTGCAATCTCTCTCTCTCTCTCTCTCTCTCTCTCTCTCTCTCTCTCTCACACACACACACACACACACACACACACACACACACAGAGTGGCAGTGAAGGTAAGAATGCTGTGGAAAGGAACAACATTTGGTTGACTATGAACACCAGAAGAATGAGCGCAGCTACATACTCCACCTGACCATCCATCCACCCTGCCATCCATCCATTTACCCCCTACCAGGCATAATATTGCCTATCTACCCTACTCACCCACCTACTCATCCATCCATCCATGCATCCAAACATCCATCTACCTCTCATACACCAATACCAGATACGAGTATATACCTCTTTCTCACAGACCGACCCACCCATCCACCTATCCCTGATCCACCAATCCATCTAGCCCATTTTCAATCACTCATCCATTCATCCATCCACCTACCCTTTATCCAACAATCCGGTACAGTGTTCTACTTTTTGGCCCAGGCAACGCCGGGTATTCCTGCAGCCCAATTTTTGGCATGGAGACTTACATGATCTCTAGTTCGGACATAAGCTATGTGAGGTTCACCTCCGAGGTCATTTGAGGTCACTGGTTGGAGGTCATTTGAGGTCACCAGAAATATACGCTCAAACGACTAGACCCAACAGCCCAATTTTGGGCATGAAGACGCAAATGACCTCCAGTTCAGACATAGGCGATGTGGGGTTGACCTCCGAAGTCATTTGTGATCACTGGTAATTATAAACAAGTGTTCGCAAATACTAAACAAGTGTTCACAAATACTGTGCGTTAGTCTGCGAAAGCTGAAATAGAAATTTCCTGGACCTCTCATAATCCCACTTCAAAAACATAAGAGGTAAATTTTCTTTCTGGAGTAAAGAGAAAGATTAAACTAGACCAAATAAGATAACAGTGTTCACTTTTTTGGTCCGGCAAGGCCGGGTATCTCTACCAGTACATAATATAAAAGACGGAGCAGTAGTTTTACTTGAACGAGGGCTCCAGTGACTCACAGGCCAAGGCTCCACCAGTTCCAAACTTTTCGAATGATCAACACTCTCGAGCTCCTATGACTCACAGCCAGATGAGTAAAATCGAATTAGCGGGAATATAATACAGAAGTTATCCCGACCATGACAGAGTTAATGGTGACAGTATTAACACTCCCAATCTAGTATACTCATTTTTTGCTGTATGTTAGCATCTGACGTTAGCTGAAATAGTATACTACGTTTGTTCCGACGTGAACGGGTTAATTCCAGTAGTATTAAAACATACACCAATGCTGATTCTTACATAACATAGTAACAGTTATTAATCAACCACTTCAGCACGAAGGCGAGTTGAAGTGGTTACAGCACTACCTGGGATGTCTTACTCACTTCTGTTTTTGCCGTCTCCTGCTGATTTTAATTTTGATTTGGACAGAATATTCGAACTTTGTGTTTAGATGAAGCATCCATTTCCAATAATTTTCAAAACAAGAGGTTTTGCCTAAGCTTAATGAAATTCTCTGATGCCAGTAGGAAAAAAATACATCACTATCTTAAGGATAAACCTGATGCATCCGAACAGAAGAATGTGAATATAAGTGGAATGTAAATGTAAAGGAAAATAGCGACATGAAAAGCGCACGTCAATGTCATTAAAAAATAGGACAAAAAGACGGCAATTGCAGAGGTGGATGTGAACCCAAGAACCTTCGACTCCTCGGCGGCCGTTCCATCCGTCCTGATCACACCGTCTTAGAGGCTGACTAAACATATCCACAGTTACTAATTTAGCAAGGCTGGTGGGTTGAGTGATTGGTGATGAGTTTGTTAATGCCAGTGAGTGTCGTGATGTTAAAGTATATATTAACCGTTCTAAAGAGACTGAAATTGATAGGGAAGGCGACTGTCAGCTTGGTGTGAGGGTGAATGTAGTCGCGAAAAGATGAGGGAATTTAATGATACCTATTAGCAATGGAAGAATATAAAGGGAAATGTGCAATGGTGGTGGAAAGTAGGGAAGCACATGGAGGGAAAGTGAATAGTACTAGAAGGCTTTCATACTACATAGAGGTTGGAGTGTCGAGGCTGCAAAACGATAACATGAAAGTGTTTTAATCCGACCATTAATGTCATGGGCGCAGCAGTCATGTGTGGCGTGAGAACCAAGTCAAGATGAGAAGTAGTGGAAGGTGGTAGGCGTGACAGGGTGAGAAAAAGGTAAACAGGCAATGGTAAATGAGTGTGTGAGGAAGCGAGATATGGAGGCTGATGAAGCTTGGCAACTGACGGGGTTGAGCTGGCTTGATGAACAATCTATTGCATAGAACATTACAAGGGTTTGACACCCATTTTTAACGTGACAGTTGAGCGGTACACGATCGGAAAAGCACTGTACTACACAAAGGAGATGTAGAGAAATATATTCCCCCACCTCTGTATGACAAAAAAAAAAAAAAAAAAAAAAAAAAGTCGGGATAACTATGTCTTCTAATGAGTTCTAATTTCCTGGAACTGCACTGCTCTGTGTGTGTGTGTGTGTGTGTGTGTGTGTGTGTGTGTGTGTGTGTGTGTGTGTGTGTGTGTGTGTGTGTGTGTGTGTGTGTGTGTGTGTGTGTGTGTGTGTGTGTGTGTGTGTGGCCTACTTAACTGGACATGCTGTTTTTTACCTCTCCCTCTATCATGCTTTCTGTTTCTTTGCATTCAGGACCCTGCCTCAGTCCATACGAAGGTGGGAAAAAGTTGATGTTGATTGACGACGAAGACGACGACGATTATGGAACGATGATGATAGATGATAATTATTATTTTCCTTATAGATAATGACATTGCCTAGCAGGTAGTCAAACCTGGGAATATGAAGTTTATAAAAGGATGCCAAACCGTGTGTTGCAATTGGTTAATTAAATGAAGATTCACAATATAAATCACCATCCAGACGGAAACTGATCTAAGATCGTGGCGCTGAAAGAGCTCCCTCCTTTCCGCTCAACCTCACCTTCCTCCACCACCTCACCCTCACCCTCAACCTTACCCTCACCTTCACCCTCCATCTCTGTACCACACAAAATGCCACTGACGCCTCCTTGGTTATCATAATCATCACCATCATCATCATCACAATCATTATCATCTCAAATAGGGTAGATCTGTTATCGGGAGACTGAAGTAAATATACAGCGTTAATATTATTGAAACTTAAACCTGGAGACTGCCAGTAAAGACAAGAAGTGGATGAACGGACTAAAACACACACACACACACACACACACACACACACACACACATATATATATATATATATATATATATATATATATATATATATATATATATATATATATATATATATATATATATATATATATATATATATATATATATATATATATATATATATATATATATATATATATATATATATATGCCTACACCTAAGAGACTATTCAATATCACAACGAACTCTACTTGTAGATACACTTAAAAGAAAATAAATCGAAACCACGGATTCCAGAAGGTTTCGATGCCGGGCCCAACAAACCAGACCCAATCATCCACCTGCTTTGGCTGTAGTGGCTTCTGTTCGTCATATGAAGGCAAGTCTGTCTATCTCTACATCTACGCATCTACCTAACTACCTGTATATCGCTCAGTCTTTCATTCCACCTATGTGCATTTCATATGTCTGTCAATCAGTTAATGTTTCCCTGCTTTTGTCTTTATTTACAGGTATTTATTGTTTGGCTAATCCTCGAGTCTGTCTTTCTGTTATCCTCTCTCTCTCTCTCTCTCTCTCTCTCTCTCTCTCTCTCTCTGAGGAAAATGAGCTAGCGTGCACACACACACACACACACACACACACACACACACACACACACACATGCACTCACTTGCAATCTCTCTCTCTCTCTCTCTCTCTCTCTCTCTCTCTCTCTCTCTCTCTCACACACACACACACACACACACACACACACACACACACACACACAGAGTGGCAGTGAAGGTAAGAATGCTGTGGAAAGGAACAACATTTGGTTGACTATGAACACCAGAAGAATGAGCGCAGCTACATACTTCACCTGACCATCCATCCACCCATCCATCCATCCATTTACCCCTGCCAAGTATAATATTGCCTATCTACCCTACTCACCCACCTACTCATCCATCCATCCATGCATCCAAACATCCATCTACCTCTCATACACCAATACCAGATACGAGTATATACCTCTTTCTCACAGACCGACCCACCCATCCACCTATCCCTGATCCACCAATCCATCTAGCCCATTTTCAATCACTCATCCATTCATCCATCCACCTACCCTTTATCCAACAATCCGGTACAGTGTTCTACTTTTTGGCCCAGGCAACGCCGGGTATTCCTGCAGCCCAATTTTTGGCATGGAGACTTACATGATCTCTAGTTCGGACATAAGCTATGTGAGGTTCACCTCCGAGGTCATTTGAGGTCACTGGTTGGAGGTCATTTGAGGTCACCAGAAATATACGCTCAAACGACTAGACCCAACAGCCCAATTTTGGGCATGAAGACGCAAATGACCTCCAGTTCAGACATAGGCGATGTGGGGTTGACCTCCGAAGTCATTTGTGATCACTGGTAATTATAAACAAGTGTTCGCAAATACTAAACAAGTGTTCACAAATACTGTGCGTTAGTCTGCGAAAGCTGAAATAGAAATTTCCTGGACCTCTCATAATCCCACTTCAAAAACATAAGAGGTAAATTTTCTTTCTGGAGTAAAGAGAAAGATTAAACTAGACCAAATAAGATAACAGTGTTCACTTTTTTGGTCCGGCAAGGCCGGGTATCTCTACCAGTACATAATATAAAAGACGGAGCAGTAGTTTTACTTGAACGAGGGCTCCAGTGACTCACAGGCCAAGGCTCCACCAGTTCCAAACTTTTCGAATGATCAACACTCTCGAGCTCCTATGACTCACAGCCAGATGAGTAAAATCGAATTAGCGGGAATATAATACAGAAGTTATCCCGACCATGAGAGAGTTAATGGTGACAGTATTAACACTCCCAATCTAGTATACTCATTTTTAGCTATATATAAGCATCTGAAGTTAGCTGAAATAGTATACTACGTTTGTTCCGACTTAAACGGGTTAATTCCAGTAGTATTAAAACATACACCATGCTGATTCTTACATAACATAGTAACAGTTATTAATCAACCACTTCAGCGCGAAGGCGAGTTGAAGTGGTTACAGCACTACCTGGGATGTCTTACTCACTTCTGTTTTTGCCGTCTCCTGCTGATTTTAATTTTGATTTGGACAGAATATTCGAACTTTGTGTTTAGATGAAGCATCCATTTCCTATAATTTTCAAAACAAGAGGTTTTGCCTAAGCTTAATGAAATTCTCTGATGCCAGCAGGAAAAAAATACATCACTAACTTAAGGATAAACCTGATGCATCCGAACAGAAGAATGTGAATATAAGTGGAATGTAAATGTAAAGGAAAATAGCGACATGAAAAGCGCACGTCAATGTCATTAAAAAATAGGACAAAAAGACGGCAATTGCAGAGGTGGATGTGAACCCAAGAACCTTCGACTCCTCGGCGGCCGTTCCATCCGTCCTGATCACACCGTCTTAGAGGCTGACTAAACATATCCACAGTTACTAATTTAGCAAGGCTGGTGGGTTGAGTGATTGGTGATGAGTTTGTTAATGCCAGTGAGTGTCGTGATGTTAAAGTATATATTAACCGTTCTAAAGAGACTGAAATTGATAGGGAAGGCGACTGTCAGCTTGGTGTGAGGGTGAATGTAGTCGCGAAAAGATGAGGGAATTTAATGATACCTATTAGCAATGGAAGAATATAAAGGGAAATGTGCAATGGTGGTGGAAAGTAGGGAAGCACATGGAGGGAAAGTGAATAGTACTAGAAGGCTTTCATACTACATAGAGGTTGGAGTGTCGAGGCTGCAAAACGATAACATGAAAGTGTTTTAATCCGACCATTAATGTCATGGGCGCAGCAGTCATGTGTGGCGTGAGAACCAAGTCAAGATGAGAAGTAGTGGAAGGTGGTAGGCGTGACAGGGTGAGAAAAAGGTAAACAGGCAATGGTAAATGAGTGTGTGAGGAAGCGAGATATGGAGGCTGATGAAGCTTGGCAACTGACGGGGTTGAGCTGGCTTGATGAACAATCTATTGCATAGAACATTACAAGGGTTTGACACCCATTTTTAACGTGACAGTTGAGCGGTACACGATCGGAATAGTACTGTACTACACAAAGGAGATGTAGAGAAATATATTCCCCCACCTCTGTATGACAAAAAAAAAAAAAAAAAAAAAAAGTCGGGATAACTATGTCTTCTAATGAGTTCTAATTTCCTGGAACTGCACTGCTCTGTGTGTGTGTGTGTGTGTGTGTGTGTGTGTGTGTGTGTGTGTGTGTGTGTGTGTGTGTGTGTGTGTGTGTGGCCTATTTAACTGGACATGCTGTTTTTTACCTCTCCCTCTATCATGCTTTCTGTTTCTTTGCATTCAGGACCCTGCCTCAGTCCATACGAAGGTGGGAAAAAGTTGATGTTGATTGACGACGAAGACGACGACGATTATGGAACGATGATGATAGATGATAATTATTATTTTCCTTATAGATAATGACATTGCCTACCAGGTAGTCAAACCTGGGAATATGAAGTTTATAAAAGGATGCCAAACCGTGTGTTGCAATTGGTTAATTAAATGAAGATTCACAATATAAATCACCATCCAGACGGAAACTGATCTAAGATCGTGGCGCTGAAAGAGCTCCCTCCTTTCCGCTCAACCTCACCTTCCTCCACCACCTCACCCTCACCCTCAACCTTACCCTCACCTTCACCCTCCATCTCTGTACCACACAAAATGCCACTGACGCCTCCTTGGTTATCATAATCATCACCATCATCATCATCACAATCATTATCATCTCAAATAGGGTAGATCTGTTATCGGGAGACTGAAGTAAATATACAGCGTTAATATTATTGAAACTTAAACCTGGAGACTGCCAGTAAAGACAAGAAGTGGATGAACGGACTAAAACACACACACACACACACACACACACACACACACACACACACACACACACACACACATATATATATATATATATATATATATATATATATATATATATATATATATATATATATATATATATATATATATATATATATATATATATATATATATATATATATATATATATGCCTACACCTAAGAGACTATTCAATATCACAACGAACTCTACTTGTAGATACACTTAAAAGAAAATAAATCGAAACCACGGATTCCAGAAGGTTTCGATGCCGGGCCCAACAAACCAGACCCAATCATCCACCTGCTTTGGCTGTAGTGGCTTCTGTTCGTCATATGAAGGCAAGTCTGTCTATCTCTACATCTACGCATCTACCTAACTACCTGTATATCGCTCAGTCTTTCATTCCACCTATGTGCATTTCATATGTCTGTCAGTCAGTTAATGTTTCCCTGCTTTTGTCTTTATTTACAGGTATTTATTGTTTGGCTAATCCTCGAGTCTGTCTTTCTGTTATCCTCTCTCTCTCTCTCTCTCTCTCTCTCTCTCTCTCTCTCTCTGAGGAAAATGAGCTAGCGTGCACACACACACACACACACACACACACACACACACACACACACACACACACATGCACTCACTTGCAATCTCTCTCTCTCTCTCTCTCTCTCTCTCTCTCTCTCTCTCTCTCTCTCTCTCTCTCTCTCTCACACACACACACACACACACACACACACACACACACACACAGAGTGGCAGTGAAGGTAAGAATGCTGTGGAAAGGAACAACATTTGGTTGACTATGAACACCAGAAGAATGAGCGCAGCTACATACTTCACCTGACCATCCATCCACCCATCCATCCATCCATTTACCCCTGCCAAGTATAATATTGCCTATCTACCCTACTCACCCACCTACTCATCCATCCATCCATGCATCCAAACATCCATCTACCTCTCATACACCAATACCAGATACGAGTATATACCTCTTTCTCACAGACCGACCCACCCATCCACCTATCCCTGATCCACCAATCCATCTAGCCCATTTTCAATCACTCATCCATTCATCCATCCACCTACCCTTTATCCAACAATCCGGTACAGTGTTCTACTTTTTGGCCCAGGCAACGCCGGGTATTCCTGCAGCCCAATTTTTGGCATGGAGACTTACATGATCTCTAGTTCGGACATAAGCTATGTGAGGTTCACCTCCGAGGTCATTTGAGGTCATGGTTGGAGGTCATTTGAGGTCACCAGAAATATACGCTCAAACGACTAGACCCAACAGCCCAATTTTGGGCATGGAGACGCAAATGACCTCCAGTTCAGACATAGGCGATGTGGGGTTGACCTCCGAAGTCATTTGTGATCACTGGTAATTATAAACAAGTGTTCGCAAATACTAAACAAGTGTTCACAAATACTGTGCGTTAGTCTGCGAAAGCTGAAATAGAAATTTCCTGGACCTCTCATAATCCCACTTCAAAAACATAAGAGGTAAATTTTCTTTCTGGAGTAAAGAGAAAGATTAAACTAGACCAAATAAGATAACAGTGTTCACTTTTTTGGTCCGGCAAGGCCGGGTATCTCTACCAGTACATAATATAAAAGACGGAGCAGTAGTTTACTTGAACGAGGGCTCCAGTGACTCACAGGCCAAGGCTCCACCAGTTCCAAACTTTTCGAATGATCAACACTCTCGAGCTCCTATGACTCACAGCCAGATGAGTAAAATCGAATTAGCGGGAATATAATACAGAAGTTATCCCGACCATGAGAGAGTTAATGGTGACAGTATTAACACTCCCAATCTAGTATACTCATTTTTAGCTATATATAAGCATCTGAAGTTCGCTGAAATAGTATACTACGTTTGTTCCGACTTAAACGGGTTAATTCCAGTAGTATTAAAACATACACCATGCTGATTCTTACATAACATAGTAACAGTTATTAATCAACCACTTCAGCGCGAAGGCGAGTTGAAGTGGTTACAGCACTACCTGGGATGTCTTACTCACTTCTGTTTTTGCCGTCTCCTGCTGATTTTAATTTTGATTTGGACAGAATATTCGAACTTTGTGTTTAGATGAAGCATCCATTTCCTATAATTTTCAAAACAAGAGGTTTTGCCTAAGCTTAATGAAATTCTCTGATGCCAGCAGGAAAAAAAATACATCACTAACTTAAAGGATAAACCTGATGCATCCGAACAGAAGAATGTGAATATAAGTGGAATGTAAATGTAAAGGAAAATAGCGACATGAAAAGCGCACGTCAATGTCATTAAAAAATAGGACAAAAAGACGGCAATTGCAGAGGTGGATGTGAACCCAAGAACCTTCGACTCCTCGGCGGCCGTTCCATCCGTCCTGATCACACCGTCTTAGAGGCTGACTAAACATATCCACAGTTACTAATTTAGCAAGGCTGGTGGGTTGAGTGATTGGTGATGAGTTTGTTAATGCCAGTGAGTGTCGTGATGTTAAAGTATATATTAACCGTTCTAAAGAGACTGAAATTGATAGGGAAGGCGACTGTCAGCTTGGTGTGAGGGTGAATGTAGTCGCGAAAAGATGAGGGAATTTAATGATACCTATTAGCAATGGAAGAATATAAAGGGAAATGTGCAATGGTGGTGGAAAGTAGGGAAGCACATGGAGGGAAAGTGAATAGTACTAGAAGGCTTTCATACTACATAGAGGTTGGAGTGTCGAGGCTGCAAAACGATAACATGAAAGTGTTTTAATCCGACCATTAATGTCATGGGCGCAGCAGTCATGTGTGGCGTGAGAACCAAGTCAAGATGAGAAGTAGTGGAAGGTGGTAGGCGTGACAGGGTGAGAAAAAGGTAAACAGGCAATGGTAAATGAGTGTGTGAGGAAGCGAGATATGGAGGCTGATGAAGCTTGGCAACTGACGGGGTTGAGCTGGCTTGATGAACAATCTATTGCATAGAACATTACAAGGGTTTGACACCCATTTTTAACGTGACAGTTGAGCGGTACACGATCGGAATAGTACTGTACTACACAAAGGAGATGTAGAGAAATATATTCCCCCACCTCTGTATGACAAAAAAAAAAAAAAAAAAAAAAGTCGGGATAACTATGTCTTCTAATGAGATCTAATTTCCTGGAACTGCACTGCTCTGTGTGTGTGTGTGTGTGTGTGTGTGTGTGTGTGTGTGTGGCCTATTTAACTGGACATGCTGTTTTTTACCTCTCCCTCTATCATGCTTTCTGTTTCTTTGCATTCAGGACCCTGCCTCAGTCCATACGAAGGTGGGAAAAAGTTGATGTTGATTGACGACGAAGACGACGACGATTATGGAACGATGATGATAGATGATAATTATTATTTTCCTTATAGATAATGACATTGCCTACCAGGTAGTCAAACCTGGGAATATGAAGTTTATAAAAGGATGCCAAACCGTGTGTTGCAATTGGTTAATTAAATGAAGATTCACAATATAAATCACCATCCAGACGGAAACTGATCTAAGATCGTGGCGCTGAAAGAGCTCCCTCCTTTCCGCTCAACCTCACCTTCCTCCACCACCTCACCCTCACCCTCAACCTTACCCTCACCTTCACCCTCCATCTCTGTACCACACAAAATGCCACTGACGCCTCCTTGGTTATCATAATCATCACCATCATCATCATCACAATCATTATCATCTCAAATAGGGTAGATCTGTTATCGGGAGACTGAAGTAAATATACAGCGTTAATATTATTGAAACTTAAACCTGGAGACTGCCAGTAAAGACAAGAAGTGGATGAACGGACTAAAACACACACACACACACACACACACACACACACACACACATATATATATATATATATATATATATATATATATATATATATATATATATATATATATATATATATATATAGATATAGATATATATATATATATATATATATATATATATATATATATATATATATATATATATATATATATATATATATGCCTACACCTAAGAGACTATTCAATATCACAACGAACTCTACTTGTAGATACACTTAAAAGAAAATAAATCGAAACCACGGATTCCAGAAGGTTTCGATGCCGGGCCCAACAAACCAGACCCAATCATCCACCTGCTTTGGCTGTAGTGGCTTCTGTTCGTCATATGAAGGCAAGTCTGTCTATCTCTACATCTACGCATCTACCTAACTACCTGTATATCGCTCAGTCTTTCATTCCACCTATGTCCATTTCATATGTCTGTCAGTCAGTTAATGTTTCCCTGCTTTTGTCTTTATTTACAGGTATTTATTGTTTGGCTAATCCTCGAGTCTGTCTTTCTGTTATCCTCTCTCTCTCTCTCTCTCTCTCTCTCTCTCTCTCTCTCTCTCTCTCTCTGAGGAAAAAGAGCTAGCGAGCACACACACACACACACACACACACACACACACACACACACACACACACACACATGCACTCACTTGCAATCTCTCTCTCTCTCTCTCTCTCTCTCTCTCTCTCTCTCTCTCTCTCTCTCTCTCACACACACACACACACACACACACACACACAGAGTGGCAGTGAAGGTAAGAATGCTGTGGAAAGGAACAACATTTGGTTGACTATGAACACCAGAAGAATGAGCGCAGCTACATACTTCACCTGACCATCCATCCACCCATCCATCCATCCATTTACCCCTGCCAAGTATAATATTGCCTATCTACCCTACTCACCCACCTACTCATCCATCCATCCATGCATCCAAACATCCATCTACCTCTCATACACCAATACCAGATACGAGTATATACCTCTTTCTCACAGACCGACCCACCCATCCACCTATCCCTGATCCACCAATCCATCTAGCCCATTTTCAATCACTCATCCATTCATCCATCCACCTACCCTTTATCCAACAATCCGGTACAGTGTTCTACTTTTTGGCCCAGGCAACACCGGGTATTCCTGCAGCCCAATTTTTGGCATGGAGACTTACATGATCTCTAGTTCGGACATAAGCTATGTGAGGTTCACCTCCGAGGTCATTTGAGGTCATGGTTGGAGGTCATTTGAGGTCACCAGAAATATACGCTCAAACGACTAGACCCAACAGCCCAATTTTGGGCATGGAGACGCAAATGACCTCCAGTTCAGACATAGGCGATGTGGGGTTGACCTCCGAAGTCATTTGTGATCACTGGTAATTATAAACAAGTGTTCGCAAATACTAAACAAGTGTTCACAAATACTGTGCGTTAGTCTGCGAAAGCTGAAATAGAAATTTCCTGGACCTCTCATAATCCCACTTCAAAAACATAAGAGGTAAATTTTCTTTCTGGAGTAAAGAGAAAGATTAAACTAGACCAAATAAGATAAGAGTGTTCACTTTTTTGGTCCGGCAAGGCCGGGTATCTCTACCAGTACATAATATAAAAGACGGAGCAGTAGTTTACTTGAACGAGGGCTCCAGTGACTCACAGGCCAAGGCTCCACCAGTTCCAAACTTTTCGAATGATCAACACTCTCGAGCTCCTATGACTCACAGCCAGATGAGTAAAATCGAATTAGCGGGAATATAATACAGAAGTTATCCCGACCATGAGAGAGTTAATGGTGACAGTATTAACACTCCCAATCTAGTATACTCATTTTTAGCTATATATAAGCATCTGAAGTTCGCTGAAATAGTATACTACGTTTGTTCCGACTTAAACGGGTTAATTCCAGTAGTATTAAAACATACACCATGCTGATTCTTACATAACATAGTAACAGTTATTAATCAACCACTTCAGCACGAAGGCGAGTTGAAGTGGTTACAGCACTGCCTGGGATGTCTTACTCACTTCTGTTTTTGCCGTCTCCTGCTGATTTTAATTTTGATTTGGACAGAATATTCGAACTTTGTGTTTAGATGAAGCATCCATTTCCTATAATTTTCAAAACAAGAGGTTTTGCCTAAGCTTAATGAAATTCTCTGATGCCAGCAGGAAAAAAATACATCACTGACTTAAAGGATAAACCTGATGCATCCGAACAGAAGAATGTGAATATAAGTGGAATGTAAATGTAAAGGAAAATAGCGACATGAAAAGCGCACGTCAATGTCATTCAAAAATAGGACAAAAAGACGGCAATTGCAGAGGTGGATGTGAACCCAAGAACCTTCGACTCCTCGGCGGCCGTTCCATCCGTCCTGATCACACCGTCTTAGAGGCTGACTAAACATATCCACAGTTACTAATTTAGCAAGGCTGGTGGGTTGAGTGATTGGTGATGAGTTTGTTAATGCCAGTGAGTGTCGTGATGTTAAAGTATATATTAACCGTTCTAAAGAGACTGAAATTGATAGGGAAGGCGACTGTCAGCTTGGTGTGAGGGTGAATGTAGTCGCGAAAAGATGAGGGAATTTAATGATACCTATTAGCAATGGAAGAATATAAAGGGAAATGTGCAATGGTGGTGGAAAGTAGGGAAGCACATGGAGGGAAAGTGAATAGTACTAGAAGGCTTTCATACTACATAGAGGTTGGAGTGTCGAGGCTGCAAAACGATAACATGAAAGTGTTTTAATCCGACCATTAATGTCATGGGCGCAGCAGTCATGTGTGGCGTGAGAACCAAGTCAAGATGAGAAGTAGTGGAAGGTGGTAGGCGTGACAGGGTGAGAAAAAGGTAAACAGGCAATGGTAAATGAGTGTGTGAGGAAGCGAGATATGGAGGCTGATGAAGCTTGGCAACTGACGGGGTTGAGCTGGCTTGATGAACAATCTATTGCATAGAACATTACAAGGGTTTGACACCCATTTTTAACGTGACAGTTGAGCGGTACACGATCGGAATAGTACTGTACTACACAAAGGAGATGTAGAGAAATATATTCCCCCACCTCTGTATGACAAAAAAAAAAAAAAAAAAAAAAAAAGTCGGGATAACTATGTCTTCTAATGAGTTCTAATTTCCTGGAACTGCACTGCTCTGTGTGTGTGTGTGTGTGTGTGTGTGTGTGTGTGTGTGTGTGTGTGGCCTACTTAACTGGACATGCTGTTTTTTACCTCTCCCTCTATCATGCTTTCTGTTTCTTTGCATTCAGGACCCTGCCTCAGTCCATACGAAGGTGGGAAAAAGTTGATGTTGATTGACGACGAAGACGACGACGATTATGGAACGATGATGATAGATGATAATTATTATTTTCCTTATAGATAATGACATTGCCTAGCAGGTAGTCAAACCTGGGAATATGAAGTTTATAAAAGGATGCCAAACCGTGTGTTGCAATTGGTTAATTAAATGAAGATTCACAATATAAATCACCATCCAGACGGAAACTGATCTAAGATCGTGGCGCTGAAAGAGCTCCCTCCTTTCCGCTCAACCTCACCTTCCTCCACCACCTCACCCTCACCCTCAACCTTACCCTCACCTTCACCCTCCATCTCTGTACCACACAAAATGCCACTGACGCCTCCTTGGTTATCATAATCATCACCATCATCATCATCACAATCATTATCATCTCAAATAGGGTAGATCTGTTATCGGGAGACTGAAGTAAATATACAGCGTTAATATTATTGAAACTTAAACCTGGAGACTGCCAGTAAAGACAAGAAGTGGATGAACGGACTAAAACACACACACACACACACACACACACACACACACACACACATATATATATATATATATATATATATATATATATATATATATATATATATATATATATATATATATATATATATATATATATATATATATATATGCCTACACCTAAGAGACTATTCAATATCACAACGAACTCTACTTGTAGATACACTTAAAAGAAAATAAATCGAAACCACGGATTCCAGAAGGTTTCGATGCCGGGCCCAACAAACCAGACCCAATCATCCACCTGCTTTGGCTGTAGTGGCTTCTGTTCGTCATATGAAGGCAAGTCTGTCTATCTCTACATCTACGCATCTACCTAACTACCTGTATATCGCTCAGTCTTTCATTCCACCTATGTGCATTTCATATGTCTGTCAGTCAGTTAATGTTTCCCTGCTTTTGTCTTTATTTACAGGTATTTATTGTTTGGCTAATCCTCGAGTCTGTCTTTCTGTTATCCTCTCTCTCTCTCTCTCTCTCTCTCTCTCTCTGAGGAAAATGAGCTAGCGTGCACACACACACACACACACACACACACACACACACACACACACACACACATGCACTCACTTGCAATCTCTCTCTCTCTCTCTCTCTCTCTCTCTCTCTCTCTCTCTCTCTCTCTCTCTCACACACACACACACACACACACACACACACACACACACAGAGTGGCAGTGAAGGTAAGAATGCTGTGGAAAGGAACAACATTTGGTTGACTATGAACACCAGAAGAATGAGCGCAGCTACATACTTCACCTGACCATCCATCCACCCATCCATCCATCCATTTACCCCTGCCAAGTATAATATTGCCTATCTACCCTACTCACCCACCTACTCATCCATCCATCCATGCATCCAAACATCCATCTACCTCTCATACACCAATACCAGATACGAGTATATACCTCTTTCTCACAGACCGACCCACCCATCCACCTATCCCTGATCCACCAATCCATCTAGCCCATTTTCAATCACTCATCCATTCATCCATCCACCTACCCTTTATCCAACAATCCGGTACAGTGTTCTACTTTTTGGCCCAGGCAACGCCGGGTATTCCTGCAGCCCAATTTTTGGCATGGAGACTTACATGATCTCTAGTTCGGACATAAGCTATGTGAGGTTCACCTCCGAGGTCATTTGAGGTCACTGGTTGGAGGTCATTTGAGGTCACCAGAAATATACGCTCAAACGACTTGACTCAACAGCCCAATTTTGGGCATGAAGACGCAAATGACCTCCAGTTCAGACATAGGCGATGTGGGGTTGACCTCCGAAGTCATTTGTGATCACTGGTAATTATAAACAAGTGTTCGCAAATACTAAACAAGTGTTCACAAATACTGTGCGTTAGTCTGCGAAAGCTGAAATAGAAATTTCCTGGACCTCTCATAATCCCACTTCAAAAACATAAGAGGTAAATTTTCTTTCTGGAGTAAAGAGAAAGATTAAACTAGACCAAATAAGATAACAGTGTTCACTTTTTTGGTCCGGCAAGGCCGGGTATCTCTACCAGTACATAATATAAAAGACGGAGCAGTAGTTTTACTTGAACGAGGGCTCCAGTGACTCACAGGCCAAGGCTCCACCAGTTCCAAACTTTTCGAATGATCAACACTCTCGAGCTCCTATGACTCACAGCCAGATGAGTAAAATCGAATTAGCGGGAATATAATACAGAAGTTATCCCGACCATGAGAGAGTTAATGGTGACAGTATTAACACTCCCAATCTAGTATACTCATTTTTAGCTATATATAAGCATCTGAAGTTAGCTGAAATAGTATACTACGTTTGTTCCGACTTAAACGGGTTAATTCCAGTAGTATTAAAACATACACCATGCTGATTCTTACATAACATAGTAACAGTTATTAATCAACCACTTCAGCGCGAAGGCGAGTTGAAGTGGTTACAGCACTACCTGGGATGTCTTACTCACTTCTGTTTTTGCCGTCTCCTGCTGATTTTAATTTTGATTTGGACAGAATATTCGAACTTTGTGTTTAGATGAAGCATCCATTTCCTATAATTTTCAAAACAAGAGGTTTTGCCTAAGCTTAATGAAATTCTCTGATGCCAGCAGGAAAAAAAATACATCACTAACTTAAAGGATAAACCTGATGCATCCGAACAGAAGAATGTGAATATAAGTGGAATGTAAATGTAAAGGAAAATAGCGACATGAAAAGCGCACGTCAATGTCATTCAAAAATAGGACAAAAAGACGGCAATTGCAGAGGTGGATGTGAACCCAAGAACCTTCGACTCCTCGGCGGCCGTTCCATCCGTCCTGATCACACCGTCTTAGAGGCTGACTAAACATATCCACAGTTACTAATTTAGCAGGCTGGTGGGTTGAGTGATTGGTGATGAGTTTGTTAATGCCAGTGAGTGTCGTGATGTTAAAGTATATATTAACCGTTCTAAAGAGACTGAAATTGATAGGGAAGGCGACTGTCAGCTTGGTGTGAGGGTGAATGTAGTCGCGAAAAGATGAGGGAATTTAATGATACCTATTAGCAATGGAAGAATATAAAGGGAAATGTGCAATGGTGGTGGAAAGTAGGGAAGCACATGGAGGGAAAGTGAATAGTACTAGAAGGCTTTCATACTACATAGAGGTTGGAGTGTCGAGGCTGCAAAACGATAACATGAAAGTGTTTTAATCCGACCATTAATGTCATGGGCGCAGCAGTCATGTGTGGCGTGAGAACCAAGTCAAGATGAGAAGTAGTGGAAGGTGGTAGGCGTGACAGGGTGAGAAAAAGGTAAACAGGCAATGGTAAATGAGTGTGTGAGGAAGCGAGATATGGAGGCTGATGAAGCTTGGCAACTGACGGGGTTGAGCTGGCTTGATGAACAATCTATTGCATAGAACATTACAAGGGTTTGACACCCATTTTTAACGTGACAGTTGAGCGGTACACGATCGGAATAGTACTGTACTACACAAAGGAGATGTAGAGAAATATATTCCCCCACCTCTGTATGACAAAAAAAAAAAAAAAAAAAAAAAAGTCGGGATAACTATGTCTTCTAATGAGTTCTAATTTCCTGGAACTGCACTGCTCTGTGTGTGTGTGTGTGTGTGTGTGTGTGTGTGTGTGTGTGTGTGTGTGTGTGGCCTACTTAACTGGACATGCTGTTTTTTACCTCTCCCTCTATCATGCTTTCTGTTTCTTTGCATTCAGGACCCTGCCTCAGTCCATACGAAGGTGGGAAAAAGTTGATGTTGATTGACGACGAAGACGACGACGATTATGGAACGATGATGATAGATGATAATTATTATTTTCCTTATAGATAATGACATTGCCTAGCAGGTAGTCAAACCTGGGAATATGAAGTTTATAAAAGGATGCCAAACCGTGTGTTGCAATTGGTTAATTAAATGAAGATTCACAATATAAATCACCATCCAGACGGAAACTGATCTAAGATCGTGGCGCTGAAAGAGCTCCCTCCTTTCCGCTCAACCTCACCTTCCTCCACCACCTCACCCTCACCCTCAACCTTACCCTCACCTTCACCCTCCATCTCTGTACCACACAAAATGCCACTGACGCCTCCTTGGTTATCATAATCATCACCATCATCATCATCACAATCATTATCATCTCAAATAGGGTAGATCTGTTATCGGGAGACTGAAGTAAATATACAGCGTTAATATTATTGAAACTTAAACCTGGAGACTGCCAGTAAAGACAAGAAGTGGATGAACGGACTAAAACACACACACACACACACACACACACACACACACACACATATATATATATATATATATATATATATATATATATATATATATATATATATATATATATATATATATATATATATATATATATGCCTACACCTAAGAGACTATTCAATATCACAACGAACTCTACTTGTAGATACACTTAAAAGAAAATAAATCGAAACCACGGATTCCAGAAGGTTTCGATGCCGGGCCCAACAAACCAGACCCAATCATCCACCTGCTTTGGCTGTAGTGGCTTCTGTTCGTCATATGAAGGCAAGTCTGTCTATCTCTACATCTACGCATCTACCTAACTACCTGTATATCGCTCAGTCTTTCATTCCACCTATGTGCATTTCATATGTCTGTCAGTCAGTTAATGTTTCCCTGCTTTTGTCTTTATTTACAGGTATTTATTGTTTGGCTAATCCTCGAGTCTGTCTTTCTGTTATCCTCTCTCTCTCTCTCTCTCTCTCTCTCTCTGAGGAAAATGAGCTAGCGTGCACACACACACACACACACACACACACACACACACACACACACATGCACTCACTTGCAATCTCTCTCTCTCTCTCTCTCTCTCTCTCTCTCTCTCTCTCTCTCTCTCTCTCTCTCTCTCTCTCTCACACACACACACACACACACACACACACACACACACAGAGTGGCAGTGAAGGTAAGAATGCTGTGGAAAGGAACAACATTTGGTTGACTATGAACACCAGAAGAATGAGCGCAGCTACATACTTCACCTGACCATCCATCCACCCATCCATCCATCCATTTACCCCTGCCAAGTATAATATTGCCTATCTACCCTACTCACCCACCTACTCATCCATCCATCCATGCATCCAAACATCCATCTACCTCTCATACACCAATACCAGATACGAGTATATACCTCTTTCTCACAGACCGACCCACCCATCCACCTATCCCTGATCCACCAATCCATCTAGCCCATTTTCAATCACTCATCCATTCATCCATCCACCTACCCTTTATCCAACAATCCGGTACAGTGTTCTACTTTTTGGCCCAGGCAACGCCGGGTATTCCTGCAGCCCAATTTTTGGCATGGAGACTTACATGATCTCTAGTTCGGACATAAGCTATGTGAGGTTCACCTCCGAGGTCATTTGAGGTCACTGGTTGGAGGTCATTTGAGGTCACCAGAAATATACGCTCAAACGACTAGACCCAACAGCCCAATTTTGGGCATGAAGACGCAAATGACCTCCAGTTCAGACATAGGCGATGTGGGGTTGACCTCCGAAGTCATTTGTGATCACTGGTAATTATAAACAAGTGTTCGCAAATACTAAACAAGTGTTCACAAATACTGTGCGTTAGTCTGCGAAAGCTGAAATAGAAATTTCCTGGACCTCTCATAATCCCACTTCAAAAACATAAGAGGTAAATTTTCTTTCTGGAGTAAAGAGAAAGATTAAACTAGACCAAATAAGATAACAGTGTTCACTTTTTTGGTCCGGCAAGGCCGGGTATCTCTACCAGTACATAATATAAAAGACGGAGCAGTAGTTTTACTTGAACGAGGGCTCCAGTGACTCACAGGCCAAGGCTCCACCAGTTCCAAACTTTTCGAATGATCAACACTCTCGAGCTCCTATGACTCACAGCCAGATGAGTAAAATCGAATTAGCGGGAATATAATACAGAAGTTATCCCGACCATGAGAGAGTTAATGGTGACAGTATTAACACTCCCAATCTAGTATACTCATTTTTAGCTATATATAAGCATCTGAAGTTAGCTGAAATAGTATACTACGTTTGTTCCGACTTAAACGGGTTAATTCCAGTAGTATTAAAACATACACCATGCTGATTCTTACATAACATAGTAACAGTTATTAATCAACCACTTCAGCGCGAAGGCGAGTTGAAGTGGTTACAGCACTACCTGGGATGTCTTACTCACTTCTGTTTTTGCCGTCTCCTGCTGATTTTAATTTTGATTTGGACAGAATATTCGAACTTTGTGTTTAGATGAAGCATCCATTTCCTATAATTTTCAAAACAAGAGGTTTTGCCTAAGCTTAATGAAATTCTCTGATGCCAGCAGGACAAAAATACATCACTAACTTAAAGGATAAACCTGATGCATCCGAACAGAAGAATGTGAATATAAGTGGAATGTAAATGTAAAGGAAAATAGCGACATGAAAAGCGCACGTCAATGTCATTAAAAAATAGGACAAAAAGACGGCAATTGCAGAGGTGGATGTGAACCCAAGAACCTTCGACTCCTCGGCGGCCGTTCCATCCGTCCTGATCACACCGTCTTAGAGGCTGACTAAACATATCCACAGTTACTAATTTAGCAGGCTGGTGGGTTGAGTGATTGGTGATGAGTTTGTTAATGCCAGTGAGTGTCGTGATGTTAAAGTATATATTAACCGTTCTAAAGAGACTGAAATTGATAGGGAAGGCGACTGTCAGCTTGGTGTGAGGGTGAATGTAGTCGCGAAAAGATGAGGGAATTTAATGATACCTATTAGCAATGGAAGAATATAAAGGGAAATGTGCAATGGTGGTGGAAAGTAGGGAAGCACATGGAGGGAAAGTGAATAGTACTAGAAGGCTTTCATACTACATAGAGGTTGGAGTGTCGAGGCTGCAAAACGATAACATGAAAGTGTTTTAATCCGACCATTAATGTCATGGGCGCAGCAGTCATGTGTGGCGTGAGAACCAAGTCAAGATGAGAAGTAGTGGAAGGTGGTAGGCGTGACAGGGTGAGAAAAAGGTAAACAGGCAATGGTAAATGAGTGTGTGAGGAAGCGAGATATGGAGGCTGATGAAGCTTGGCAACTGACGGGGTTGAGCTGGCTTGATGAACAATCTATTGCATAGAACATTACAAGGGTTTGACACCCATTTTTAACGTGACAGTTGAGCGGTACACGATCGGAATAGTACTGTACTACACAAAGGAGATGTAGAGAAATATATTCCCCCACCTCTGTATGACAAAAAAAAAAAAAAAAAAAAAAAAGTCGGGATAACTATGTCTTCTAATGAGATCTAATTTCCTGGAACTGCACTGCTCTGTGTGTGTGTGTGTGTGTGTGTGTGTGTGTGTGTGTGTGTGTGTGTGTGTGTGTGGCCTATTTAACTGGACATGCTGTTTTTTACCTCTCCCTCTATCATGCTTTCTGTTTCTTTGCATTCAGGACCCTGCCTCAGTCCATACGAAGGTGGGAAAAAGTTGATGTTGATTGACGACGAAGACGACGACGATTATGGAACGATGATGATAGATGATAATTATTATTTTCCTTATAGATAATGACATTGCCTAGCAGGTAGTCAAACCTGGGAATATGAAGTTTATAAAAGGATGCCAAACCGTGTGTTGCAATTGGTTAATTAAATGAAGATTCACAATATAAATCACCATCCAGACGGAAACTGATCTAAGATCGTGGCGCTGAAAGAGCTCCCTCCTTTCCGCTCAACCTCACCTTCCTCCACCACCTCACCCTCACCCTCAACCTTACCCTCACCTTCACCCTCCATCTCTGTACCACACAAAATGCCACTGACGCCTCCTTGGTTATCATAATCATCACCATCATCATCATCACAATCATTATCATCTCAAATAGGGTAGATCTGTTATCGGGAGACTGAAGTAAATATACAGCGTTAATATTATTGAAACTTCAACCTGGAGACTGCCAGTAAAGACAAGAAGTGGATGAACGGACTAAAACACACACACACACACACACATATATATATATATATATATATATATATATATATATATATATATATATATATATATATATATATATATATATATATATATATATATATATATGCCTACACCTAAGAGACTATTCAATATCACAACGAACTCTACTTGTAGATACACTTAAAAGAAAATAAATCGAAACCACGGATTCCAGAAGGTTTCGATGCCGGGCCCAACAAACCAGACCCAATCATCCACCTGCTTTGGCTGTAGTGGCTTCTGTTCGTCATATGAAGGCAAGTCTGTCTATCTCTACATCTACGCATCTACCTAACTACCTGTATATCGCTCAGTCTTTCATTCCACCTATGTGCATTTCATATGTCTGTCAGTCAGTTAATGTTTCCCTGCTTTTGTCTTTATTTACAGGTATTTATTGTTTGGCTAATCCTCGAGTCTGTCTTTCTGTTATCCTCTCTCTCTCTCTCTCTCTCTCTCTCTCTGAGGAAAATGAGCTAGCGTGCACACACACACACACACACACACACACACACACACACACACACACACACACACACACACACACACACATGCACTCACTTGCAATCTCTCTCTCTCTCTCTCTCTCTCTCTCTCTCTCTCTCTCTCTCACACACACACACACACACACACACACACAGAGTGGCAGTGAAGGTAAGAATGCTGTGGAAAGGAACAACATTTGGTTGACTATGAACACCAGAAGAATGAGCGCAGCTACATACTTCACCTGACCATCCATCCACCCATCCATCCATCCATTTACCCCTGCCAAGTATAATATTGCCTATCTACCCTACTCACCCACCTACTCATCCATCCATCCATGCATCCAAACATCCATCTACCTCTCATACACCAATACCAGATACGAGTATATACCTCTTTCTCACAGACCGACCCACCCATCCACCTATCCCTGATCCACCAATCCATCTAGCCCATTTTCAATCACTCATCCATTCATCCATCCACCTACCCTTTATCCAACAATCCGGTACAGTGTTCTACTTTTTGGCCCAGGCAACGCCGGGTATTCCTGCAGCCCAATTTTTGGCATGGAGACTTACATGATCTCTAGTTCGGACATAAGCTATGTGAGGTTCACCTCCGAGGTCATTTGAGGTCACTGGTTGGAGGTCATTTGAGGTCACCAGAAATATACGCTCAAACGACTAGACCCAACAGCCCAATTTTGGGCATGGAGACGCAAATGACCTCCAGTTCAGACATAGGCGATGTGGGGTTGACCTCCGAAGTCATTTGTGATCACTGGTAATTATAAACAAGTGTTCGCAAATACTAAACAAGTGTTCACAAATACTGTGCGTTAGTCTGCGAAAGCTGAAATAGAAATTTCCTGGACCTCTCATAATCCCACTTCAAAAACATAAGAGGTAAATTTTCTTTCTGGAGTAAAGAGAAAGATTAAACTAGACCAAATAAGATAAGAGTGTTCACTTTTTTGGTCCGGCAAGGCCGGGTATCTCTACCAGTACATAATATAAAAGACGGAGCAGTAGTTTTACTTGAACGAGGGCTCCAGTGACTCACAGGCCAAGGCTCCACCAGTTCCAAACTTTTCGAATGATCAACACTCTCGAGCTCCTATGACTCACAGCCAGATGAGTAAAATCGAATTAGCGGGAATATAATACAGAAGTTATCCCGACCATGAGAGAGTTAATGGTGACAGTATTAACACTCCCAATCTAGTATACTCATTTTTAGCTATATATAAGCATCTGAAGTTAGCTGAAATAGTATACTACGTTTGTTCCGACTTAAACGGGTTAATTCCAGTAGTATTAAAACATACACCATGCTGATTCTTACATAACATAGTAACAGTTATTAATCAACCACTTCAGCACGAAGGCGAGTTGAAGTGGTTACAGCACTGCCTGGGATGTCTTACTCACTTCTGTTTTTGCCGTCTCCTGCTGATTTTAATTTTGATTTGGACAGAATATTCGAACTTTGTGTTTAGATGAAGCATCCATTTCCTATAATTTTCAAAACAAGAGGTTTTGCCTAAGCTTAATGAAATTCTCTGATGCCAGCAGGAAAAAAAATACATCACTGACTTAAAGGATAAACCTGATGCATCCGAACAGAAGAATGTGAATATAAGTGGAATGTAAATGTAAAGGAAAATAGCGACATGAAAAGCGCACGTCAATGTCATTCAAAAATAGGACAAAAAGACGGCAATTGCAGAGGTGGATGTGAACCCAAGAACCTTCGACTCCTCGGCGGCCGTTCCATCCGTCCTGATCACACCGTCTTAGAGGCTGACTAAACATATCCACAGTTACTAATTTGGCAAGGCTGGTGGGTTGAGTGATTGGTGATGAGTTTGTTAATGCCAGTGAGTGTCGTGATGTGAAAGTATATATTAACCGTTCTAAAGAGACTGAAATTGATAGGGAAGGCGACTGTCAGCTTGGTGTGAGGGTGAATGTAGTCGCGAAAAGATGAGGGAATTTAATGATACCTATTAGCAATGGAAGAATATAAAGGGAAATGTGCAATGGTGGTGGAAAGTAGGGAAGCACATGGAGGGAAAGTGAATAGTACTAGAAGGCTTTCATACTACATAGAGGTTGGAGTGTCGAGGCTGCAAAACGATAACATGAAAGTGTTTTAATCCGACCTTTAATGTCATGGGCGCAGCAGTCATGTGTGGCGTGAGAACCAAGTCAAGATGAGAAGTAGTGGAAGGTGGTAGGCGTGACAGGGTGAGAAAAAGGTAAACAGGCAATGGTAAATGAGTGTGTGAGGAAGCGAGATATGGAGGCTGATGAAGCTTGGCAACTGACGGGGTTGAGCTGGCTTGATGAACAATCTATTGCATAGAACATTACAAGGGTTTGACACCCATTTTTAACGTGACAGTTGAGCGGTACACGATCGGAATAGTACTGTACTACACAAAGGAGATGTAGAGAAATATATTCCCCCACCTCTGTATGACAAAAAAAAAAAAAAAAAAAAAAAAGTCGGGATAACTATGTCTTCTAATGAGTTCTAATTTCCTGGAACTGCACTGCTCTGTGTGTGTGTGTGTGTGTGTGTGTGTGTGTGTGTGTGTGTGTGTGTGTGGCCTACTTAACTGGACATGCTGTTTTTTACCTCTCCCTCTATCATGCTTTCTGTTTCTTTGCATTCAGGACCCTGCCTCAGTCCATACGAAGGTGGGAAAAAGTTGATGTTGATTGACGACGAAGACGACGACGATTATGGAACGATGATGATAGATGATAATTATTATTTTCCTTATAGATAATGACATTGCCTAGCAGGTAGTCAAACCTGGGAATATGAAGTTTATAAAAGGATGCCAAACCGTGTGTTGCAATTGGTTAATTAAATGAAGATTCACAATATAAATCACCATCCAGACGGAAACTGATCTAAGATCGTGGCGCTGAAAGAGCTCCCTCCTTTCCGCTCAACCTCACCTTCCTCCACCACCTCACCCTCACCCTCAACCTTACCCTCACCTTCACCCTCCATCTCTGTACCACACAAAATGCCACTGACGCCTCCTTGGTTATCATAATCATCACCATCATCATCATCACAATCATTATCATCTCAAATAGGGTAGATCTGTTATCGGGAGACTGAAGTAAATATACAGCGTTAATATTATTGAAACTTAAACCTGGAGACTGCCAGTAAAGACAAGAAGTGGATGAACGGACTAAAACACACACACACACACACACACACACACACACATATATATATATATATATATATATATATATATATATATATATATATATATATATATATATATATATATATATATATATATATGCCTACACCTAAGAGACTATTCAATATCACAACGAACTCTACTTGTAGATACACTTAAAAGAAAATAAATCGAAACCACGGATTCCAGAAGGTTTCGATGCCGGGCCCAACAAACCAGACCCAATCATCCACCTGCTTTGGCTGTAGTGGCTTCTGTTCGTCATATGAAGGCAAGTCTGTCTATCTCTACATCTACGCATCTACCTAACTACCTGTATATCGCTCAGTCTTTCATTCCACCTATGTGCATTTCATATGTCTGTCAGTCAGTTAATGTTTCCCTGCTTTTGTCTTTATTTACAGGTATTTATTGTTTGGCTAATCCTCGAGTCTGTCTTTCTGTTATCCTCTCTCTCTCTCTCTCTCTCTCTCTCTCTCTCTCTGAGGAAAATGAGCTAGCGTGCACACACACACACACACACACACACACACACACACACACACACACACACACACACATGCACTCACTTGCAATCTCTCTCTCTCTCTCTCTCTCTCTCTCTCTCTCTCTCTCTCTCTCACACACACACACACACACACACACACACACAGAGTGGCAGTGAAGGTAAGAATGCTGTGGAAAGGAACAACATTTGGTTGACTATGAACACCAGAAGAATGAGCGCAGCTACATACTTCACCTGACCATCCATCCACCCATCCATCCATCCATTTACCCCTGCCAAGTATAATATTGCCTATCTACCCTACTCACCCACCTACTCATCCATCCATCCATGCATCCAAACATCCATCTACCTCTCATACACCAATACCAGATACGAGTATATACCTCTTTCTCACAGACCGACCCACCCATCCACCTATCCCTGATCCACCAATCCATCTAGCCCATTTTCAATCACTCATCCATTCATCCATCCACCTACCCTTTATCCAACAATCCGGTACAGTGTTCTACTTTTTGGCCCAGGCAACGCCGGGTATTCCTGCAGCCCAATTTTTGGCATGGAGACTTACATGATCTCTAGTTCGGACATAAGCTATGTGAGGTTCACCTCCGAGGTCATTTGAGGTCACTGGTTGGAGGTCATTTGAGGTCACCAGAAATATACGCTCAAACGACTAGACCCAACAGCCCAATTTTGGGCATGAAGACGCAAATGACCTCCAGTTCAGACATAGGCGATGTGGGGTTGACCTCCGAAGTCATTTGTGATCACTGGTAATTATAAACAAGTGTTCGCAAATACTAAACAAGTGTTCACAAATACTGTGCGTTAGTCTGCGAAAGCTGAAATAGAAATTTCCTGGACCTCTCATAATCCCACTTCAAAAACATAAGAGGTAAATTTTCTTTCTGGAGTAAAGAGAAAGATTAAACTAGACCAAATAAGATAACAGTGTTCACTTTTTTGGTCCGGCAAGGCCGGGTATCTCTACCAGTACATAATATAAAAGACGGAGCAGTAGTTTACTTGAACGAGGGCTCCAGTGACTCACAGGCCAAGGCTCCACCAGTTCCAAACTTTTCGAATGATCAACACTCTCGAGCTCCTATGACTCACAGCCAGATGAGTAAAATCGAATTAGCGGGAATATAATACAGAAGTTATCCCGACCATGAGAGAGTTAATGGTGACAGTATTAACACTCCCAATCTAGTATACTCATTTTTAGCTATATATAAGCATCTGAAGTTAGCTGAAATAGTATACTACGTTTGTTCCGACTTAAACGGGTTAATTCCAGTAGTATTAAAACATACACCATGCTGATTCTTACATAACATAGTAACAGTTATTAATCAACCACTTCAGCACGAAGGCGAGTTGAAGTGGTTACAGCACTGCCTGGGATGTCTTACTCACTTCTGTTTTTGCCGTCTCCTGCTGATTTTAATTTTGATTTGGACAGAATATTCGAACTTTGTGTTTAGATGAAGCATCCATTTCCTATAATTTTCAAAACAAGAGGTTTTGCCTAAGCTTAATGAAATTCTCTGATGCCAGCAGGAAAAAAAATACATCACTAACTTAAAGGATAAACCTGATGCATCCGAACAGAAGAATGTGAATATAAGTGGAATGTAAATGTAAAGGAAAATAGCGACATGAAAAGCGCACGTCAATGTCATTCAAAAATAGGACAAAAAGACGGCAATTGCAGAGGTGGATGTGAACCCAAGAACCTTCGACTCCTCGGCGGCCGTTCCATCCGTCCTGATCACACCGTCTTAGAGGCTGACTAAACATATCCACAGTTACTAATTTAGCAAGGCTGGTGGGTTGAGTGATTGGTGATGAGTTTGTTAATGCCAGTGAGTGTCGTGATGTGAAAGTATATATTAACCGTTCTAAAGAGACTGAAATTGATAGGGAAGGCGACTGTCAGCTTGGTGTGAGGGTGAATGTAGTCGCGAAAAGATGAGGGAATTTAATGATACCTATTAGCAATGGAAGAATATAAAGGGAAATGTGCAATGGTGGTGGAAAGTAGGGAAGCACATGGAGGGAAAGTGAATAGTACTAGAAGGCTTTCATACTACATAGAGGTTGGAGTGTCGAGGCTGCAAAACGATAACATGAAAGTGTTTTAATCCGACCTTTAATGTCATGGGCGCAGCAGTCATGTGTGGCGTGAGAACCAAGTCAAGATGAGAAGTAGTGGAAGGTGGTAGGCGTGACAGGGTGAGAAAAAGGTAAACAGGCAATGGTAAATGAGTGTGTGAGGAAGCGAGATATGGAGGCTGATGAAGCTTGGCAACTGACGGGGTTGAGCTGGCTTGATGAACAATCTATTGCATAGAACATTACAAGGGTTTGACACCCATTTTTAACGTGACAGTTGAGCGGTACACGATCGGAATAGTACTGTACTACACAAAGGAGATGTAGAGAAATATATTCCCCCACCTCTGTATGACAAAAAAAAAAAAAAAAAAAAAAAAAAAAGTCGGGATAACTATGTCTTCTAATGAGTTCTAATTTCCTGGAACTGCACTGCTCTGTGTGTGTGTGTGTGTGTGTGTGTGTGTGTGTGTGTGTGTGTGTGTGTGGCCTACTTAACTGGACATGCTGTTTTTTACCTCTCCCTCTATCATGCTTTCTGTTTCTTTGCATTCAGGACCCTGCCTCAGTCCATACGAAGGTGGGAAAAAGTTGATGTTGATTGACGACGAAGACGACGACGATTATGGAACGATGATGATAGATGATAATTATTATTTTCCTTATAGATAATGACATTGCCTAGCAGGTAGTCAAACCTGGGAATATGAAGTTTATAAAAGGATGCCAAACCGTGTGTTGCAATTGGTTAATTAAATGAAGATTCACAATATAAATCACCATCCAGACGGAAACTGATCTGAGATCGTGGCGCTGAAAGAGCTCCCTCCTTTCCGCTCAACCTCACCTTCCTCCACCACCTCACCCTCACCCTCAACCTTACCCTCACCTTCACCCTCCATCTCTGTACCACACAAAATGCCACTGACGCCTCCTTGGTTATCATAATCATCACCATCATCATCATCACAATCATTATCATCTCAAATAGGGTAGATCTGTTATCGGGAGACTGAAGTAAATATACAGCGTTAATATTATTGAAACTTAAACCTGGAGACTGCCAGTAAAGACAAGAAGTGGATGAACGGACTAAAACACACACACACACACACACACACACACACACACACACACACACATATATATATATATATATATATATATATATATATATATATATATATATATATATGCCTACACCTAAGAGACTATTCAATATCACAACGAACTCTACTTGTAGATACACTTAAAAGAAAATAAATCGAAACCACGGATTCCAGAAGGTTTCGATGCCGGGCCCAACAAACCAGACCCAATCATCCACCTGCTTTGGCTGTAGTGGCTTCTGTTCGTCATATGAAGGCAAGTCTGTCTATCTCTACATCTACGCATCTACCTAACTACCTGTATATCGCTCAGTCTTTCATTCCACCTATGTGCATTTCATATGTCTGTCAGTCAGTTAATGTTTCCCTGCTTTTGTCTTTATTTACAGGTATTTATTGTTTGGCTAATCCTCGAGTCTGTCTTTCTGTTATCCTCTCTCTCTCTCTCTCTCTCTCTGAGGAAAATGAGCTAGCGTGCACACACACACACACACACACACACACACACACACACACACACACACACACACACACACACACATGCACTCACTTGCAATCTCTCTCTCTCTCTCTCTCTCTCTCTCTCTCTCTCTCTCTCTCTCTCTCTCTCTCTCTCACACACACACACACACACACACACACACACAGAGTGGCAGTGAAGGTAAGAATGCTGTGGAAAGGAACAACATTTGGTTGACTATGAACACCAGAAGAATGAGCGCAGCTACATACTCCACCTGACCATCCATCCACCCTGCCATCCATCCATTTACCCCCTACCAGGCATAATATTGCCTATCTACCCTACTCACCCACCTACTCATCCATCCATCCATGCATCCAAACATCCATCTACCTCTCATACACCAATACCAGATACGAGTATATACCTCTTTCTCACAGACCGACCCACCCATCCACCTATCCCTGATCCACCAATCCATCTAGCCCATTTTCAATCACTCATCCATTCATCCATCCACCTACCCTTTATCCAACAATCCGGTACAGTGTTCTACTTTTTGGCCCAGGCAACGCCGGGTATTCCTGCAGCCCAATTTTTGGCATGGAGACTTACATGATCTCTAGTTCGGACATAAGCTATGTGAGGTTCACCTCCGAGGTCATTTGAGGTCACTGGTTGGAGGTCATTTGAGGTCACCAGAAATATACGCTCAAACGACTAGACCCAACAGCCCAATTTTGGGCATGAAGACGCAAATGACCTCCAGTTCAGACATAGGCGATGTGGGGTTGACCTCCGAAGTCATTTGTGATCACTGGTAATTATAAACAAGTGTTCGCAAATACTAAACAAGTGTTCACAAATACTGTGCGTTAGTCTGCGAAAGCTGAAATAGAAATTTCCTGGACCTCTCATAATCCCACTTCAAAAACATAAGAGGTAAATTTTCTTTCTGGAGTAAAGAGAAAGATTAAACTAGACCAAATAAGATAACAGTGTTCACTTTTTTGGTCCTGCAAGGCCGGGTATCTCTACCAGTACATAATATAAAAGACGGAGCAGTAGTTTACTTGAACGAGGGCTCCAGTGACTCACAGGCCAAGGCTCCACCAGTTCCAAACTTTTCGAATGATCAACACTCTCGAGCTCCTATGACTCACAGCCAGATGAGTAAAATCGAATTAGCGGGAATATAATACAGAAGTTATCCCGACCATGAGAGAGTTAATGGTGACAGTATTAACACTCCCAATCTAGTATACTCATTTTTAGCTATATATAAGCATCTGAAGTTAGCTGAAATAGTATACTACGTTTGTTCCGACTTAAACGGGTTAATTCCAGTAGTATTAAAACATACACCATGCTGATTCTTACATAACATAGTAACAGTTATTAATCAACCACTTCAGCACGAAGGCGAGTTGAAGTGGTTACAGCACTACCTGGGATGTCTTACTCACTTCTGTTTTTGCCGTCTCCTGCTGATTTTAATTTTGATTTGGACAGAATATTCGAACTTTGTGTTTAGATGAAGCATCCATTTCCTATAATTTTCAAAACAAGAGGTTTTGCCTAAGCTTAATGAAATTCTCTGATGCCAGTAGGAAAAAAATACATCACTAACTTAAGGATAAACCTGATGCATCCGAACAGAAGAATGTGAATATCAGTGGAAGGTAAATGTAAAGGAAAATAGCGACATGTAAAGCGCACGTCAATGTCATTAAAAAATAGGCCAAAAACACGGCAGTTGCAGAGTTGGATATGAACCCAAGAACCTTCGACTCCTCGGCGGCCGTTCCATCCGTCCTGATCACACCGTCTTAGAGGCTGACTAAACATATCCACAGTTACTAATTTAGCAAGGCTGGTGGGTTGAGTGATTGGTGATGAGTTTGTTAATGCCAGTGAGTGTCGTGATGTGAAAGTATATATTAACCGTTCTAAAGAGACTGAAATTGATAGGGAAGGCGACTGTCAGCTTGGTGTGAGGGTGAATGTAGTCGCGAAAAGATGAGGGAATTTAATGATACCTATTAGCAATGGAAGAATATAAAGGGAAATGTGCAATGGTGGTGGAAAGTAGGGAAGCACATGGAGGGAAAGTGAATAGTACTAGAAGGCTTTCATACTACATAGAGGTTGGAGTGTCGAGGCTGCAAAACGATAACATGAAAGTGTTTTAATCCGACCTTTAATGTCATGGGCGCAGCAGTCATGTGTGGCGTGAGAACCAAGTCAAGATGAGAAGTAGTGGAAGGTGGTAGGCGTGACAGGGTGAGAAAAAGGTAAACAGGCAATGGTAAATGAGTGTGTGAGGAAGCGAGATATGGAGGCTGATGAAGCTTGGCAACTGACGGGGTTGAGCTGGCTTGATGAACAATCTATTGCATAGAACATTACAAGGGTTTGACACCCATTTTTAACGTGACAGTTGAGCGGTACACGATCGGAATAGTACTGTACTACACAAAGGAGATGTAGAGAAATATATTCCCCCACCTCTGTATGACAAAAAAAAAAAAAAAAAAAAAGTCGGGATAACTATGTCTTCTAATGAGTTCTAATTTCCTGGAACTGCACTGCTCTGTGTGTGTGTGTGTGTGTGTGTGTGTGTGTGTGTGTGTGTGTGTGTGTGGCCTACTTAACTGGACATGCTGTTTTTTACCTCTCCCTCTATCATGCTTTCTGTTTCTTTGCATTCAGGACCCTGCCTCAGTCCATACGAAGGTGGGAAAAAGTTGATGTTGATTGACGACGAAGACGACGACGATTATGGAACGATGATGATAGATGATAATTATTATTTTCCTTATAGATAATGACATTGCCTACCAGGTAGTCAAACCTGGGAATATGAAGTTTATAAAAGGATGCCAAACCGTGTGTTGCAATTGGTTAATTAAATGAAGATTCACAATATAAATCACCATCCAGACGGAAACTGATCTGAGATCGTGGCGCTGAAAGAGCTCCCTCCTTTCCGCTCAACCTCACCTTCCTCCACAACCTCACCCTCACCCTCAACCTTACCCTCACCTTCACCCTCCATCTCTGTACCACACAAAATGCCACTGACGCCTCCTTGGTTATCATAATCATCACCATCATCATCATCACAATCATTATCATCTCAAATAGGGTAGATCTGTTATCGGGAGACTGAAGTAAATATACAGCGTTAATATTATTGAAACTTAAACCTGGAGACTGCCAGTAAAGACAAGAAGTGGATGAACGGACTAAAACACACACACACACACACACACACACACACACACACACACACACACACACACACACACACATACAGAAGTACAGATAGACACAATCACACACACAAACTCAAACATACACACAGACACACACAAAAACACACATTTACACGCTCAAACACACCCATAAACAGAGACAAAAACGTACGAAAACACACAATAAAGCAAGTACTTGCGCGCGCTGGCGCGCACACACACACACACACACACACACACACACACACACACACACACACACACACACAAACACACACACCTACTTGCATACACACACAAACACACACACAAAGATAGAAACATACAAATAAACACACACACCTATATGCACATACACAAACACACACACAAAGACACAAACACAGACACAAACACACACACCTACTTGCAAACACGCAGACAATAACATCAAAACACAAACATGGAAAAACACACACACACACACACACACACACACACACACACACACACACACGAATATGAGGACCTGGCAGAGAGTACAATTCAGAGTTTAAGATCATTACTACATAAAATGGAAGAGAAATCGGAAAGAATTATACTAACTGGAGGTTTTAAATACAAATATAAATTGGAATACTCTAGATATAATTAGCCAAGAAAGCTGTTGGGACCAAAAGCTCCTGCATCTCGTGCAAGAGTTTTTCCTAACGCAACATGTAAGGGAAAGCACCAGATAAAGAGGACCCGATGTACCTTCAGTGCTAGATCTAATATTTACTAGGCAAGAAAATGATATTGACAGTTTAATATATCATCCTCCACTCGGCAAAAGCGATCATGCAGTACTAAATTACAACTTCAGGATAGCATATGACATAGTTAACAGCAATGAAAGTTACAAAAAGAGACTAAACTATAAAAAGGGAAATTATCAAGACCTAAAGAAGTATTTCTTAGAAGTTGATTGGGAAAATGAGCTTAGATGACAAGATTTAAATGCTGTATATAAAAAATTCTGTGAATTTTATGAAATAGGAGTCCAGAAGTACATCCCACAGCACAAAGAAGCAGATAAGAAAATACAGAAATGGTTCAATACAGAATGTAAAAAATCAAAAGAAAGAAGAGATTTGTTGTGGAATAGATACAGAAGACACAATAGTGAAAGGGCGTATAATAATTACAAACAGGCAAGAAACGATTATACAAGAATAAGGAGGGAACCCCAAAAACAGTTTGAGGAGGATATAATAAATAAAAGTAGTGATCAACCAAAGCTGTTTTACAGCTATATCAGAAGCAAAACCAAAGTAAAAGATATAATACAATCCATTACGGACGAGGGAATCACTTATACACAAGAGAAAGATATTTGTGAAGCACTAAATAAGAATTTCCAATTAGTTTTTACAGAGGAGAAAAGTTTTTTGGGGGACTGTGTGGAGCATGCATGTCCACACACTACCAGATATACAAATAGCAGACAAAGTAATACAGGAGGAGTTAAGTAAATTAGACAGAGGAAAAGCAAGTGGTCCTGATGAAATTTCGTATTGGGTACTACGAGAATGTGCAAAGGAGTTAAGTAAACCATTATTTTTAATTTTCAAGAAATCCTTGAGTCAAGGTAAACTACCTGATATTTGGAAAAAAGCAAATATTGTCCCCTTATTCAAGAAAGGAAATAGACAAAATCCACTCAACTACCGACCAGTATCACTGACCAGTGTTGTAAGCAAGGTATTAGAAAAGCTTATAAGAAAAGCTTGGGTAAATCATCTAGAAGAACACAGTATGATAACAGAAAGACAGTTTGGTTTCAGAAAAGGAAAATCATGTGTTACTAATCTGTTGAGCTACTATGACAGGGTAACAAACACAATACAGGAAAGAGAAGGATGGGTGGACAGTATCTATTTAGATTTCAAGAAAGCTTTTGACACAGTACCACACCAAAGACTTTTATGGAAACTGTATCATCAAGGAGGAATTCGAGGCAAACTGTTTTGTTGGATGCAAGATTTTCTCATAAAAAGAGAAATAGAACAGTACTAAAAGGAAACTACTCATCATGGAAAGCAGTGACTAGTGGAGTACCACAGGGTTCAGTGCTGGCACCAATCATGTTTTTAGTGTATATAAATGATATAAATGGTAACACTAGAAATGAGAGCTATCTGAATATGTTTGCAGATGATGCAAAAATACAAAGGAGAATGACTAACACAGACTTTTTTAAAGAGCTACAAGAAGAATTAAATAAACTTCATGAATGGAGTAATACATGGCAAATGGAATTCAATGTGGACAAGTGTCATGTAATCAAGTTTGGTAAAAGTGGAAAAAGACCTGATTGGGAATATAAGTTAGGAAATAAAACCCTATACACATCAGAAAGAGAGAAGGACCTAGGTGTGATTACCAATAACAGACTATCTCCGGCTGACCACATCAGCGAGAAGGTACGGAACATGTATACACTGCTTGCAAATATGAGAATAGCATTCACATACATAAATGAAGACATGCTAAGAAGGATAATACCATCATTCATTAGACCAACCCTGGAATATGCATCAGTAGTCTGGAGTCCTCATCTCAAAAAACACATAGACACGATTGAAAAAGTTCAAAGGGCCGCTACAAGATGGATACCAAGCTTAAGGGACCTAAGCTACGAAGAAAGACTAAGGGACCTAAGCTACGAAGAAAGACTAAGGGACCTAAGCTACGAAGAAAGACTAAATAAACTGAATCTACCAACACTACAGGGGAGAAGGAAAAGAGGAGACATGATAATGCTATATAAGTGCCTATCAGGGAAGGAGAAAATAGACATAAATGATTACTTAACATATGGAGAAGCATCAGCAAGAGGACACTGCAAAAAACTGCATAAGAAGAGAGGTGATAAAGACGTAAGGAAATTCAGTTTCCCAAACAGAGCAATTGATCAATGGAATGCATTACCGAATGAAATAGTGTGTGCCAAAAAAATTCACAAATTTAAGGATATGTACGATAAATATGGTTTAAGACACGGGACAGTACGAGCTTGACTCATTCCTGTAAAGATACAATTAGGTAAGAACACACACACACACACACACACACACACACACACACACACACACACACACACACACACACACACACACACACACACACAGTAAAGGAGGAAGTGCAATGGCAAATCACAAATTCTGGACAACCATGAACACCAAGAGACTCTAATAAATAAGTAAACAAATAAACGGTAACAGGCAATTCCATTTTACCCCCTTGTACGCGTAGGGGCCCTGGGCTAGGCTCCCGTAGTCTGGTACATTTCAGGGTAGTTGACCGGCCTAATTCTCCTGGTGGCTTTACATGATCGACAAACTTCCAGTCACTCTGTGGGGTAACCAACTTATGCACGGCCGTCACTTCCACTGGGGCCTTCTAACCACTACACCACCAGGTAGGGCAATGACAGCAGGTAAATACTTCATTACCATCACACCTTTTGAATTATATTCTTTCTGCCTTTAGTCCACTTTATTCACCTTAGAAATTGTCTCCTCTACTGAAAGAGTTCCAAACAGATTCCATTAACCCGCTCAGTCCAAGGATATCATAATGAGGGATAAGGAAAAAAAAATATCACACTCCAGAATGATGTGAAAGGAAAGGCTTCGGTTCGGAAGGGGGTAAAACATGTATAACAGAATTTACGATACTAAGTGAAGAAAGGTTGCTGCTTCTTTGAATGCAGTGATAATAAATTGTGAAGTGAGCATGAAAGTAAAAAAGTCACAGCATCGCAGAATTGTGATACCAGCTCTAACGTATGGAAGTGAAGCTTGGACCTTGTTGGTAGGACACAAGTCAAGAGTGAGAGCAGTGGAAATGAGTTATATGAGAGGAGCATGTGGAGTTACATGGAGAGACGGACTGACAAATAAGGAAGTGATGGAGCGTGGTGGTGTGGATGTGAATGTGATAAAAAATGTTTGGTGAAATACACTGAGGTGTTTTATCCATGTGGAGAGGATGGACAGCGAGAGACTGACATGGAGAATGTATGTGAGTGAAGTGGACGGGGAGGAAAGAGGAGGGGGGGAGGCTGAGGATGAGATGGAAGGATGAAGTGGAGAGGTATATAAGAGAGGGGTCTGTGAGCTGGAAGCGGGACAGCAAAATGGCGGGGAATAGCAAAACGTGGAGGCGATTTGTTTGTGGCCACCCCTTATGGTATTAATGAGTCTGGCGATGGAAGAAGTGAAGAAAATCATACAGAAATGAAAAGCTGGGAAGGAGGGGGAAGGGAGGAATCAGATGCAAAATCCACAAGAGAAAATGAATATAACAGCGTTTGAGAACTGACACTGGGCTCCTATGACTCACAGGCCACGATTCCACCAGTCCTGATCACGCCGTCTTAAGGACCAGACTTATTATGAGCTATCAACACTCTCAGGCTCCTATGACTCACGGCCAGATGAGTAAAATTAGAATAGCCATAATAGAGTGCGGAAGTTTTCACTACCATGGAAGGGTTAATGTTGACAATATTAACACTCTCAGGCTAGCACTCTCATTATTAGCTAAATTTATGCATCTGACGCTAGGTGACACTGAATAATACATTTGTGCCGGCCATGAAGGGTTAATTTTTGCAGTATTAATATTCAGCCTCTCATGTTCACTCTCAGATGACTTAACATCGCTACAGTTCTGAATTAACCACCTTACTAGGATGACGATTAAAACCAACACAGCTTGTTTTTTCTCTCTCTCAAATTCAGGTAGACTTTCAAATGTCCAGGGTTCAGATGTGCTGTTCGCTTTACCCCTTCATCATGAGAGGTCATTCTAAAGCTTAATAAGATTGTATGATGGCAGTAACAATAAACCAAAATGACGTAAACCGGATTCAAAGAGCTAATTTAATTCATCCGTATAAAATAATTACGATATCCGTGGAAGATTAAGCCAAAGAAAAATAGTTACTAAGAAGCAGAAAGTACCCGAAATCAAATCAAATATTAAAAAGAAATAAAAACATCAATAAAAAGACGGAATGATGAGTATGTGAACCCTGGCTCCTGCGATTCCCAGGCGGCCGCTCTGTCCATCCTGATCACAACGTCTTAGAGGCTGAGTAAGCATGGACAGTTCTTGATTTAGTATCGATGGAGATGCAGAGACTGGTGCAGAGTTCTCTTGATATGTGTGAGCGCCCTGCTTTGACAGTATATGTTGATAAGTGTAGAATGATCGTTGTTGTTGAGAGGGAAATTGGCAACGATATTTGGTTGTGAGTGGAGACAGACGAATTAGTGAGGGAATTTTGATAACCGGGTTCAGTAATAGAAGGGAGGGTTAAATATGCAGACTAAGAGGAAAGTACAATAGCAAAAGTAGGATGGTGACTGGATCAATAAGGGCCTTGGTTATGAGAAACTTTGTGAATGTGGAGACTGCAAGAGGACTGCATGAAAGTGTTTTAGTACCCACAGTAGCAGATGTGTGTGACTTTGGTGTGATAATATAAGAAACTCATGAGTAAGAACAGTGAAAATGGGGTTTGTAAAGAATGTGGATGAAGTGCAATGAGTGTACTGGATAAGAAATGATGTGATTCGAAAACGATTTTGAGTAAAGAAGACTGTTAACACCAGGGATGAATATGTTATGGTAATATGGAGAAACTGGGTATAAGGAAGGGAGTGAAAATGGTAAATATGAGTGAATCTGATGGTGGGAGATGGTGTGGCAGACCATCAAGAAAGTTGAGACACAGGGAAAATGAGTGTGTAATAAACTGAGGAATTAAAGATGATGAGGCTCGGGATCAGGCAGGCGATCGAGTTGGTGTGATGAGCTATGTAATGAGAAGAACATGACTATGCTTAGCGACGCTTTCCTGAACTAGATTGTTGTTGATGGACTGGCGTTCTGCAGAGGAAATATAAAGCTAATCCATAAACAATAATACATAAAATATATAATGTCCATCTGATAATTTCTGTGAGGTGAGAGATGATTCTAGGTGCTTGAATGGTAGGCGAATGAAGGTGTGGCCCGTTTCATTTGCTATGCTGTTGATTAGCTCCCCCATTATAACTTATTTTCCCCTTGCTTACTCGAGCCCACCGCACCTCACCTCTGGGTGGGAAAAATAGGTGAGATGATTGTGAGGATAAAATCATTATTCGCACGCTAGAGAATCAAACAAATAAAACACACACACACACACACACACACAGGACAGAGAGAGAGAGAGAGAGGGGGAGCGGCGGTGAAGGCAAGAATGCTCTGGTAAGACGGACACTGTGTCGATTACGAACACCTTGAGAATGAAAGCAACTAAATACTTCCCCTGCCCATCCATCCATCCATCCATCCTTCCATCCACTTACTCGTTATTGACCAATATATTTAACTCCTTGTCACTCACACAGTCATCCATCCATCCACCTGCCTATCATACACCATTCCATCCAAACCCCTCTCTCTCACACACTTTTCCGTCCATCCATCCATGCATTCTTCGCTATGGTGATACCTTTTGTATTTAATTCTTGCTGTTTTTAGATCACTTTATTCAACTTTGAAATGGTCTCTCGCACTGAAAGCGTTGCAAACAGATCTTCCATTAACATTTTCAGCCCAAAAACACTATCATCTATATTTAGGGAGACAAACAACGCGTTCTAGACTTAAAAGGTTTAAATTACGGACATAGGGAAAATTAAGTTATCAGAGGAAAATCAAAATAAGGTAAGTTAAGGAATGTAGGAAAAAATTAGACTCAAGAAAATATCAGAAAAGAAATACGCATATATAGATATATAAAAGACAGCGTGGGAATCACTATGAACCCTGGCTCCTATGACTCACAGGCAACGGTTCCACCAGTCCTGATCACACCGTCTTAAGGAACAAACGTATCGAGCGATCAACACTCTCTAGCTCCTATGACTCACAGTCAGATGAGTAAAATCGAGCTAGCGGGAATATAAAACAGAAGTTATCCCGACCATGGCAGAGTTAATGGTGACAGTATTAACACTCCCAGTCTAGTATATATAGCTGTATATAAGCATCTGACGTTAGTCAGATCTCTTCCTTACAACTAATCCTTCTGCTTACACTGTTAATCTTTTCTCTCCGCTGGGCTCCTCCGATCACAACCTTATCACCTTAACCCGTCCTATCGCTCCGGTGCGGCCTACGGACCCTTCAAAAAAACGTCATCTCTGGCACTTTGGAGCTGCGGATTGGGAGGCCCTCAGGCAGTACTTCTTTGATTTTCCCTGGAATGATTATTGCTTCCATGGCCGGGAGCCATCTGGGTGTGCCTTGCGCATTACGGAGGCTATTCTCTCGGGCATGGAAGCATACATTCCTTTCTCATATCCTTTGACTAATGCACGAAAGCCTTGGTTTAATCACGCTTGTTCTAATGCTGTCCGCAACAAGGAGAGGGCCTACAAAATGTACCGGAGCCAAACCAACCCTGAATCACATCTTTTATGCATTTCTGCCCAGAATCGTGCAAAGTCTGTTCTTCGCTCTGCTAAAAATAATTTCATCCGTACAAAATGCTCTCAACTCTCTAACTCGAACTCTTCCCGCTCCTTCTGGCACCTCGCCAAAAACCTTTCTAACAACTTTACCTCATCATCCTTCCCTCCTCTTTTCCACTCTGATGGTTCTGTAACTATTTCTTCTACTGATAAAGCAGATCTCTTGGCTCAGACTTTCTCCTCCAATTCCACCTTAGACGATTCCGGTGCTGTTCCTCCATCACTTCCCCCCTCTGACTTCCTCATGGCTAACATTAAAATTTCTTCAGCTGATGTATTTTCTGCGATTGCTGGCCTCAGTACTAATAAGGCATATGGGCCTGAGGGAGTCCCTCCTGTTGTTCTCAAGAACTGTGCTTCTGTGCTTACACCCTGCCTAGGCAAACTCTTTCGCCTTTGTCTGTCAATTTGTACCTTTCCTTCTTGCTGGAAGTTTGCTCTCATTCAGCTGGTCCCAAAGAAGGGTGACCATTCCCAACCCTCTGACTATCGTCCAATTGCTTTAACATCCTGTATCTTAAAAGTTTTTGAGTCTCTTCTTAATAGAAAAATTCTAAAGCATCTTTCCTATCACAACCTTCTTTCTGATCGTCAGTGTGGGTTCCGTCAGGGACGCTCCACTGGCGATCTTCTCACCTACCTTTTAGACTCCTGGTCATCCTCCTTTCGGGACTTTGGCGAAAGCTTTGTCATTGCACTTGACATCTCAAAGGCTTTCGATCGAGTCTGGCATAAATCTTTAATTTCCAAACTCCCCTCTTACGGTTTCTATCCTTCTATCTGTGCCTTCATCTCTAGCTTCCTTTCTGGTCGTTCTATAGCAGCTGTTGTAGACGGCTATCGTTCTTCTCCTAGATCTATTAACAGTGGTGTTCCTCAGGGCTCTGTCCAATCACCAACTCTCTTCCTTTTATTCATTAATGACCTTCTAAGATGTACATCTAACCCTATCCACTCATACGCTGATGACTCCACCCTTCACCTTTCCATTCGATTCCCGCAACGTCCATCTCAGCAGTTACTTCAACAGGCAAGGGATGAGGCTATGACACACCTATTGTCTGACTTGGCTCGTATCTCTGACTGGAGTAAAAATAATCTGGTTGTTTTTAACGCATCAAAGACTCAGTTTTTGCACCTATCAACCCGACAAAATCTTCCACAGGTATACCCACTTATGTTTAATAATACTCAACTTAATCCTGCATCATCGTTGAATATGCTTGGGGTTTCATTTGCTCGCGACTTGTCTTGGAAAGATCATATTACATCTCTTGTAAAATCTGCTTAAAAAAGATTGAGTGTGCTAAGCCGACTCTGTTCCTTCTTTGCCCCTGCACAATTGTTGACTCTATACAGGGGTTTTATCCGCCCCTGTGTGGAGTACAACTCTCATGTGTGGGGAGGCTCCCCAGATACAGCTCTTCTCAATAGGGTGGAGTCAAACGCTTTTCGTCTCATTAACTCTCCTCCTCTTACTGACTCCCTTCAACCTCTGTCTCTTCGCCGCAATGTTGCATCTTTATCTCTTTTCTATCGCTACTTCAATGGTCACTGTTCCTCTGAACTGTCTGCATGCATTCCTCCACTTCTACGATGAGCGCGTAGCACCCGCCTAGCAGCAAACTCTCATCCCTTTTCTGTCCAACTCTCTAATGCAAGAGTTAACCGTTACTCCCAGTCCTTCATTTATGCAACAGGTCAACTCTGGAACTGTCTCCCTCTGTCTGTATTTCCTGCTTCCTATGATCTCCAGTCTTTCAAACGCAGTGTGTTAAGGCATCTCGAAATGAATGGATCTTGAATTTGGCTCTCTCTTGTATTTTGTTTTTCTCTTGGAAGGAACAGTTTTGCGGGCTCATTGCCTTTGGTTCCTTCTTCCCCACATAAAAAAAAAAAGTTGAAATACTAAAATACGTTTGTTCCGACTGTGAACGGGTTATTTCTGAGAGTATTAAAACACTGAGACACCTATGCTGATTCTTACATGATTAAGCATAGCAACAGTTATTAATCAACCACTTCAGCACGATGAGGAGTTGAAGTGGTTAACAGCACAGCGCGGGGGCGTCTTATGCACTTCTCTTTTTGCCGTCTAATGATGATTTCAATTTTGATTTCCATAGAATTTTCGAACTTTGCGTGCTCAAATATATTGTCTTGTTTTATCAGTTTCAAACCAGAGGTCTTTTCTAATTTTCATAAAGTTCTCTGATGCCCTAAGGAAACTACAAAAATAATGTCACTCTAATGTTATGTATCAATTTGATGCATTCGGACAGAAGAATGAGGATATCAGTGGAAGGTAAATGCAAACAGATAAAGTTGACGAGATGCCAACCGTATGTCAATGTAATAAAAAAAAAGAAAAAAAGAAAGGCAAAAAGACGAGACTTCCTGTGCAGGATGCGAAACCTGGCTCCTATGACTCCTTGGCGGCCGTTCCATCCGTCCTGATCAGACCGTCTTAGAGGATGACTAAGCATATCCATAGCTATTAATTTCGCATGGCTGGTGATTGAGTGATTGGTGCCGAGTGTCTTGATGTCCCTGAGTTTCGTCATGTGAAGGCAAATATTAACTGTTTTGAAGTGACTGTAACTGAAGGGGAAGGCGACTGTCAGTTTGATGTGAGGGTGAATGTAGAGCCGAAATAGTGGGGGCATTTAAAGATAACTGTGCGCAATGGAAGAAATGAGAGGTAATTGTGAAAAAGAAGGTGGACAGCAAGGGGGTACATGAAAGGAAGGTAGACAGCACTAGCAAGCCTTGATACTGTAAGGAGGTCGGTGTGTCAGGGTTGCAAAACGGTAATTTGAAAGTTTTTTAATCCGATCTTTAATGTTATGGGTGCAACACTCAGGTGTGGCATGAGAACTTGGTTAAGAAGAGGAGCAGTGCAAGAGAGATTTCTAAAAATATGTGAAAAGCGTCTAGTGGATATAATGATTAACGTGATTCGTGATAACTATGAAGTAAGGAAGTCTAATGACAATAGGGTTTAAGAGAATGTGCTTAGATGGTATGGTCGTATGGCGAGAACGGGAATAAATGTGGTAATGAGAATGGTGCATGTGAGTGTGCCTGACGGTGGGAGGCGTGGTTGGCGAAGAAAAAGGTGACCAGAGAATGGCAAATCAGTGTGTGAGAAATCTAGGTATAGAGGTTGACGACGCATGGCAACTGACAGGGGATCGAGTTGGCTTGATGAATTATGTATTACAGAGAATATTAAAAGGGTTTGATACTCTTTCTTTCTCTTGATAGTGGTCGGATTGGCTATCGGAAATCCAACACACAAAGCATCTGGAGAGAAAAATATCCCTACTCCAGGATAAGAAAAATGACGGGATGATTATGCCTTTGAGATGGAGTCAAGATTACCTGAGGCTGACTGCCGTATGCATAAGTGTGTGACCCATTTCTCTGGGAATCTGTTCAATACTTCTCCCTCTATAGTTCTTTCCTGTTTCTTTGCTTTCTGGACCAGCTTCACTCCAGCCTTGGGTGGAAAATATTAGATAATGATGGTTCGCGACGAAGACGATGAAAATTATTATTATTTTTTTTATATAGATAGTACTAACTTTGCCTACCAGATAGTCAATCCCACAAAAATGTTTAAAAAAGGATGCCAAAGAGTTGTGTTACAATATCTCTTAATCAAATGAATATTCACAGTATAAATCAAGATTCATACGGGCACCTTGTCAGTGGATGAGCTCCCTCCCTCATCATCACCCAATCCCTCACTATCCATCACTCCACCAGACACTATACGTATGAGCTCTCCTTGGCTACCATCATAATCATCACAATCGTCATCATCATAATCACAGACAGGGTAGAACTGTTATGAGGAGGCAGAAGTAAAATATATAAAGCATCCATATTAGTGAAACTTACGCCTGGAGACTGCCAGTAAAGGCAAGGAGTGGACGGACGGACGGACCAACACACACACACACACACACACACACACACACACACACACACACACACACACACACATACATAGACAGACACAATCACACAAACAAACACACAAACACACACTCAAACACACGAACACACACACACACACACACACACACACACACACACACACACACACACACACACACACAATGAGGCATGCTAAGTGTATTGGCGAAACACAAATTTTGGTGAAACATGAACACCAATAGAATGCAGTACAAATGAATAAATAAATAAATAAAACAGTAACAGGCAATTCCTTTTTACCCCCTTGTACGCGTAGGGGCCCTAGGCTAGGCTATCGTAGTCTGGTACATTTCAGGGTAGTTGACCGGCCTACTTCTCCTAGTTTTATTTTTTATTAATTTTTTTTTTATTTTTTTACGCGAGGAAGAAGGAACCAAAGGCCATCAGCCCGCAAAACTGTTCCTTCCAAGAGAATAACAAAATACAAGAGAGAGCCAAATTCAAGATCCATTCATTTCGAGATGCCTTAACACACTGCGTTTGAAAGACTGGAGATCATAGGAAGCAGGAAATACAGACAGAGGGAGACAGTTCCAGAGTTGACCTGTTGCATAAATGAAGGACTGGGAGTAACGGTTAACTCTTGCATTAGAGAGTTGGACAGAAAAGGGGTGAGAGTTTGCTGCCAGACGGGTGCTACGCGCCCGTCGTAGAGGTGGAGGAATGCAAGCAGACAGTTCAGAGGAGCAGTGACCAATAAAGTAGCGATAGAAAAGAGATAAAGATGCAACAGTGCGGCGAAGAGACAGAGGTTGAATGGAGTCAGTAAGAGGAGGAGAGTTAATGAGACGAAAAGCCTTTGACTCCACCCTATTGAGAAGAGCTGTATGTGGGGAGCCTCCCCACACATGAGAGTTGTACTCTACACAGGGGCGGATAAAACCCCTGTATAGAGTCAACAATTGTGCAGGGGTAAAGAAAGAGTGGAGTCGGCTTAGCACACCCAATCTCTTGGAAGCAGATTTTACAATAGATGTAATATGATCTTTCCAAGATAAGTCCCGAGTAAATGAAACTCCAAGCATGTTCAGGGATGATGCAGGACTAAGCTGAATATTATTAAACATTAATGGGTATACCTGTGGAAGATTTTGTCGGGTTGATAGGTGTAAGAACTGAGTTTTTTGCATTAAAAACAACCATATTATTTTTACCCCAGTCAGAGATACGAGCCAAGTCAGACATTAGGTGTGCCATAGCCTCATCCCTTGTTTGTTGAAGTAACTGTTGAAATGGGCGTTGCGGGAACCGAATGAAAAGGTGAAGGGTGGAGTCATCAGCGTATGAGTGGATAGGGTTAGATGTACAGCTTAGAAGATCATTGATGAATAAAAGGAAGAGAGTTGGTGATAGGACAGAGCCCTGAGGAACACCACTGTTGATAGATCTAGGAGATGAATGATGGCCGTCTACAACAGCGGCTATAGAACGACCAGAAAGGAAGCTAGCGATGAAGGCACAGGTAGAAGGATAGAAACCATAGGAGGGCAGTTTGGAAATTATAGATTTATGCCAGACTCGATCGAAAGCCTTTGAGATGTCAAGTGCAATGACAAAGCTTTCGCCAAAGTCCCGAAAGGAGGATGACCAGGAGTCTAAAAGGTAGGTGAGAAGATCGCCAGTGGAGCGTCCCTGACGGAACCCATGCTGACGATCGGAAAGAAGGTTGTGATAGGAAAGATGCTTTAGAATTTTTCTATTGAGAATTGACTCGAAAACTTTTGAAATACAGGACGTTAAAGCAATTGGACGATAGTTGGAGGGTTGGGAGTGGTCACCCTTCTTTGGGACTGGCTGAATGAGAGCAAACTTCCAGCAAGAAGGAAAGGTACAAATTGACAGACAAAGGCAAAAGAGTTTGCCTAGGCAGGGTGTAAGCACAGAAGCACAGTTTTTGAGAACAACAGGAGGGACTCCATCAGGCCCATATGCCTTGTTAGTACTGAGGCCAGTGATGGCAGAAAATACATCAGTTGAAGAAATTTTAATGTCAACCATGAGGAAGTCAGAGGGGGGAAGTGATGGAGGAACAGCACTGGAATCGTCTAAGGTGGAATTGGAGGAGAAAGTCTGAGCGAAGAGATCTGCTTTATCAGTAGAAGAAATAGCTACAGAACCATCAGAGTAGAAAAGAGGAGGGAAGGATGATGAGGTAAAGTTGTTGGAAAGGTTTTTGGCAAGGTGCCAGAAGAAGCGGGAAGAATTCGAGTTGGAGAGTTGAGAGCATTTAGTACGGATGAATTTATTTTTAGCAGAGCGAAGAACAGACTTAGCACGATTCCGGGAAGAAACGTAAAGATGATGTGATTCAGGGTTGGTTTGGCTCCGGTACCTTTTGTAGGCCCTCTCCTTGTTGTGGACAGCATTAGAACAAGCGTGATTAAACCAAGGCTTTCTTACTTTAGTCAAAGGATATGAGAAAGGAATGTATGCTTCCATGCCCGAGAGAATAACCTCCGTAATGCGCAAGGCACACTCAGATGGCTCACGGCCATGGAAGTAATAATCATTCCAGGGAAAATCAAAGAAGTACTGCCTGAGGGCCTCCCAGTCAGCAGCTCCAAAATGCCACAGACGACGTTTCCCTGGAGGGTCCACAGGCCGTACCGGAGTGATAGGACAGGTTTAGGTGATAAGGTTGTGATCAGAGCAGCCTAATGGTGAGAAAAGATTAACAGTGTAAGCAGAAGGATTAGTTGTGAGGAAGAGGTCAAGTATGTTGGAGCTCTCTCCAAGACAGTCAGGGATACGGGTAGGGTGCTGTACAAGCTGCTCTAGGTCATTAACCCGCCCCGTCCCGACCACTTTTTGACCACTGGTACCCCCCAATCCCGACCATTTTTCGACCCTTTTTTTTTTTTTGCTTAAACTTTCGCTTTTGGTCAGAAACAATGGTCGGTGGCAAAGAAATTGGTCCCCGGGGTCCCTAATTAGCTTAACCAGGTATGCCTTGGTCCCACCTGGCCCCGTGTTCTCCCTAGGCGGTCTGAGCCTCAAACGTTTTCTATGGTATTATAAGTCTGGGAAACCAATGAAAGTAAGTAGAAATGAATTTATTACAAACATAAAAACATGTGATAAAAGAGTATTTTGGATTTTATACAAAAATAGAGCACAAATAAGCATTGTACCATCGTGCGAAACGAGCAAAATCGGCCAACTTGGTCACGATGAATCGCTAACATTCTAAAATCATGATACATATAATTTTTTTTACTTACATAATACTTCTACAATAACATTATACCATTTTACATTTTATTGAACTGTTTTTACGTATTCACAGGCCTTTTGATAACATTTAGCGTAATGTTAGCGCTTATTTACGTAGTGAGTGAACTCGCTGTGACTGTTGTTTCAACTCGTATTGTGCTTTTTCTACTTACATAATACTTTTCTAATATTATTATACACTTTTCAACTTTATAGAACTGTTTTGAGATTATTTCAGGCCTTACGTAAATATATAGCGTAATAATAGCGCATAATAACACACACGGTGAAGTCGCTATGACAACTATTTCAACTTACAACCTATTTTTGTACTTATATAATAATTCTCCCCTAACATTGCACATGTAAACACTTGATATAATTGATATCACATCATTTCTGAACTTACGATGGAACTGAGCGTCATATTTGCGCGTACTTACACAGGGAGTGTTATCGCGATATCATTTGTTTCATCTTACACTAGTAATCAACTTATAAAATACCTTACTACTAACATTACAACATCTTCCACTGTATATAATTCCTATCACATACTTACTGACCAGAATGTGGGTGTACTCGTGACATCAATTATGACAACTTACAGTAATGTTCAACTTATACGTTTTATTCATGCTAACATTACACCCGTTTCCACTTTATTTCCTTGCTATCACATATTTACTGACCAGATTTACACAGAGGGTGTATTTTTGATAACAATTCTTTCCACTTACACAAATTCTCATATTATACATTACTTTTCTGAAAAAATAACACCCGTTTCAACTTTATATTTGACTTAGCACCTACTGACTGGCCTTACCATTATCATGAGCGTCATTTCGCCTTCCCACACAGTTTCAGTAGTGTAGGAAATTATGATACTCCCTGAAACAAGGCTGAAGGCACAACGCAACATTGCACTCGACACACTCGTATCTTGTGTCTTTTCTCTGCGTGGATGGTCTGACTGTCGAGTGCCTACATACATGGCAGCGACGCTGGGGTTTACAACGGTTTGGTTCGGAAGGGATTGCGCTGGGGTAGTGGCGTCCTGCAAGACGTAGGGGAGTCTGAGCAGCCCGGGGGGTGCGGGTGCGGTGTGGGGGTCTGTCCTGGGCATGCCTGGCGATTATTTCACGTGCCAGCTCCCTCACAAACCCCTCAAAGGTCTCGGATACTCCGGTGGTCATTGCGTGCAGGTAGTGGGCGTTCAGGACCGTGATGTCGAGCAAGTGGAAAAAGAGTTTTTTGTACCACTTCATCGTGGTCCTGGCACAGTCAACACTTGAAATCATCGAGTCTGACTGATCAACTTGCCTCATGTTCAGATTATAGGCAAGTACAGACTCTGGTTTCCATATGTTGCGCCTCCTCTCGCTACGGTGATCCACGGAGTCTGTGCGGTGCATCAGGGGGCTGTGAACAGTTGATAGGAGGCAAACTTCCCTGTTGTGGTTCCACAGGGTTGCAAGGATGTTATTGGCCTGGAAGAAAACCACCTCGTCCTTGTCAAGTTTCCTCCCTATCTTGACCAAATGGCGACGGTTTCTCTTGACTGTACCACAGACTCCGGTGTCGTGTTGGTGGAGGAACCTAGCGAGAAGAGGGCTAGTGTACCAGTTGTCCAGGTACAACACATGACCACGATGAAGGTACTCTTCTATCATTGTCTTCACCACGGCCCCAGAGAGTCCTATACTCCGATCTTCTATTATATCTGTCTGTGCGCCCGTGTACAAGAGTATGTCTTGCACATAACCAGTCTTCCAGTCACACATAACAAAGATCTTGAACCCGAAACAGTGTCTCTTGCTGGGTATGTACTGCCTAAAGGAAATATTGCCTCTCCACAACACAAGACTCTCGTCTATGACGAGGTCTCTGTAGGGATAAAATGAGGAGCGGAACATTTCCCGTCAATGATCAAATACCAGCCTAATTCTCCTCATTTTATTGGTGTTATTTGCATTGGCTGGATCATCTGCATCAAAAAAGTGGAGGCGGCCGAGAATATACTGAAATCGGTTACGACCCATCACCTTTCCAAAGAAAGGTGTGAGGATGATTGGGTCAGTTGTCCAGTAGGCAGGAATTTGGTTTTTCCTCACCACACCCATCAAGATAATCAGGGCCAAAAATAGGAACATCTCTGAAATAGTCACGGGATAGTCATACTGTTCGGAATGCCTGCTCGTGGTTCCTAGACGTTCACTTTCACGGCGCTGGGATTGTGAAAAAATATTAGTTTGTTCTACTATGCGCCCAACAAACGCCTCACCAAAGAGCAAGTTGAAAAAATCCAAATGTGACGAACCTGCATTTACACCTGGAGCCGTGCAACCTGACCGCCACTCCTCAGTGAAAGGGTGAATGAAGGGAGTAAAATTACTCCCATCTTCCCAGTTCCACATGACACCACCGTCTCCAGCCACGTCACCATCGTCCCCTTCGTCAGGGTGGGGAGGTGAGGGTGGTGGGGGAGGTTGGGGAGGTGGAGAGCGGCGCCTCTCATCACTCGCACTTCTCTTCCCTCTCCCTTTTCCTTTACCCTTTCCCTTCCCTTTCTTTCCTTTCCCCACATCCTGGGGCTGTGGGGAGGATGTTTGGGAATATTCAGGGGCGAAAGAAGTGCTGGGGAGTGACTCAACCTCCTCTCCCCTAGGCCTACGAGCACCACGTGCTCGTGCTGCCTCCCTCACACCACTGGCCCCTTCACCCCGCACTACCCCCACACCACTTTCACTTTCACCCCGCGCTGCCGCCACAACACTTTCCCTTTCTCCCAGCAATCCCACCACACCACTTGCCACTTCCCCAGACAAAGTACTTTAACCCGTGCCGTCCCGAGGACGTACTTCCACGTCCTCACGTTTTGTCACAGCTAATCCCGAGGACGTACTTCAACGTCCTGCAATTGCAAGGTTCATAATTTCCACAATTTTCAATTTTCGCGAGTCATTTTTGGTACGTATACACGGGACACCTGCCTCAACAAGATGCCAGGCAGAGACAATGCCTTACCCAGCATGACCTCCTCCCCCCCCTGCATGCCCTTTTCTCAGCAATTCACCTGTTATCAGTGACCTGGCCAGTATAGCCATGTCATGCCACGGTACGAAATTCAGGGCCAGAGTGATTCCCCAATCAATGACAATGTGGAGGACAAACTTTACATAGCATTAGAGGAAGAAACAGTTAGAAATGATGATCAGGTAATGTGGCAAAAAAAGGTCAGGTATTAGCGAGTGAAACAATGCTTATAATGCCTATATTACTGCTTGAAAACCAATATACTTTTGTACTACATATAAATTCGTAACAGTAAATAAATAAATACCGTTTATGAGTGGTGTGAAATAGTTATCCTCCCATAGAACTCGTTTTCTTTGGCGCCAGCCTGATAGAAAACCCAGTAAAGTAAGGAGGCTCTCCTACCTGTAATGAGTATTTTAAACCTCAGGTGAGCGATTTCTCTATGAATTTTCGATGTTTCTCACCAAAAGCGAAAGTTTTAGCAAAAAAAAAAAAAGGTCAAAAATTGCCCGGGATTGGGGGGTACCAGTGGTCAAAAAGTGGCCGGGACTGGGCGGGTTAACCATACCTTATGTGTCGTCTCGCCCCACCTTCTGAGCCTCGTGGTGATATTTTCTCTTTTCCCAACCACGCGGCGATATCACGTCCTAGGCCTCCGTCATCCTCATCGTCCTCATCCTCGTCCTCATCAGATTCAGCATGGAGAGTTAGCTGTGCACGTGGTTGGGGAGCAGGCTGGCCTTCCCTTGCCTTACGGTATGTCACATACCGCGTTTTTTGGGGCGAAGGGACCTCCTCATCACTGCTACTTATTTCTTCCTCTGGCTGGACGTAATCGCGATCCACCACATCATCATCGAGTGGAGAATCACTGTCTCCAGTGAAGGCTTCCAGGACGGATGCGATTTCCTCGTCTGAGAGACCTTTCCGCGCCATGTCTGACCTGGGTCACTGCTAGCAGGTGAGTGACCGAGACAAGGGCGAGTGCGGGTCACGCGGGGTCTAGGACGCTGCCCGCCTGGCGGCAGGTAGGGGAGGCTTGGGTACCCGGGCGAAAAGAAAATCTCACGCGAATTTTGAAAATTGTGGAAATTATGAACCTTGCAATTGCAGGACGTTGAAGTACGTCCCCGGGATTAGCTGTGACAAAATGTGAGGACTGGAAGTACGTCCCCGGGACACCGCGGGTTAAGGATAGAAAAGATGTAGGCTTGTTCACCAGGTGGATCAGTGAAAGGAGAGGAGAGCCAAAGGTGGTGGTGAACATTGAAATCTCCTAGAATGGATATTTCAGAGAAAGGAGAAATGGATAGAATGTGTTCCATCGTAGAAGTAAGATAGTCAAAGAATTTTTGATAGTCAGTAGAATTAGGGGATAAGTAAACAGCACAGATATATTTAGTCAGAGAATGACAGGAAAGCCGAAGCCAGAGTGTAGAGAATTTAGAAGAATCGAGTTCAGGAACACGAGAGCAAGATAAGTCGTTGCGTATATATACACAACTGCCACCTTTGGCTTTGAAATGAATATAGAGAAAGTAGGAGGATACAGAAAAGGGTTTGCTGTCAGTTGCCTCAGACACCTGAGTCTCAGTTAGAAAAAGAAGGTGAGGTTTAGAGGAGGAGAGGTGGTGCTCAACAGAGCGAAAGTTAGAGGAAAGGCCGCGAATGTTGCAGAAATGAAGAAGAAGAGAGTCAGACAGTGGTTCCAGGCACCTTGACACTGGTTCCAGGCTTTACATGATCGACAAACTTCCAGTCACTCTGTGGGGTAACCAACTTATGCACGGCCGTCACTTCCACTGGGGCCTTCTAACCACTACACCACCAGGTAGGACAATGACAGCAGGTAAATACTTCATTACCATCACACCTTTTGTATTATATTCTTTCTGCCTTCAGTCTACTTTCTTCACCTTAGAAATAGTCTCCTCTACTGAAAGAGTTCCAAACAGACTCCATTAACAGGTTCAGTTTATGACATCAGATTAAATAAGAATAAAAAACAAATCTATCACAGGCCAGGAGAGGGAAATTAAAGGCTTTGCCTGGGTGGAGGTAAAGAACGTAAAGCAGAATTTAGGATATTAAGTGAAAAAATAATTAAGAAAGGAAAAGTTCGAATACATCCGATGGAAAAAGCACAGGAAAATGGGAAAAGGAGTGTGAAACCGGGCTGTTTTGATTCTCAGGCAACAATTCCACCAGTCCTGATCACGCCGTCTTAACTTATTAAGAGCTATCAACACTCTCAGGCTCCTATGAGTCACGGCCAGATGAGTAAAATTGGGATAACGGAAGAAGAAAACAGAAGTTGTCTCTACCATGAAATGCTTAATGTTGACAATATTAACACTCTTAGGCTGGAATACTTACTATTAGCTTAATGTAAACATCAGACGCTAGGTGACACTGTATACTATGTTTGTTCCGGCCATGAAAGAGATAATTTTTACAGTATTGACACTGTCATTCTTCCATATCCAAACCCAGAAAACTATATATATATATATATATATATATATATATATATATATATATATATATATATATATATATATATATGAACAGTTGTTAATCAACCACTTCAGTACGATGATGGGTGATGTGGCTAACAACGCAGTCCAGGGACGTCTTTTTAATCTTATTTTTGCTTTCTCCTGATGAATTTTATTTTGATGAAAGAATTTTCGAACTTGTGTGTGAGCAGGATAGTCTTTGAAATATGTAGGGATTTAATGCAACATGTTTTATCCCAGTCAAAACAAGAGGTCTTTTTTTAAGTTTAATAATAAGATTGTCTGTTGCAATATGAATAAACCAAATGACGTCACCCAGATTGAAGGGATTGATTTAATACAGTTTATCCGTAGAGAAGAATGAAGATACAAATGGGAAGTGAAACCAAGCGATTGTAGTTGCTCAGAAACATAAAGTACCCAGAAAGGACTATAAAAAACAAACAAAAATATGTGTAAAAAGACTGAGGAATACCGGTAAGTAGGATAATGAACCCAGGATCCTATGACTCCTAGGCGGCCATTCTATCCATCATGATCACACCGTCTTAGAGGATGAGTAAGCACATCAACACTTTACGAGATTGGAGCAAAGATAGGCTGACATGACCGCCGTGATTTCATAGCAGATTTTGAGAAGTGTAGAAGGAACGTTGTTGTTGAGAGGAAGGGAGATTATCAGTGTTGTCTGGTAGTGAACTGAGAGAGACTTGAATCAAAGGGTCGTTTTGATATCTGTTATAGGAAAAGAACAGTGTTAAATGTACAGTCTAAGTGAAAGTAGAATCGCAAAGAGAGTGTGGCTGGGGATGTAAGGGCCTTGGTTATAAGCAGATGTGTGATTGTGGAAGCTGCAAGAGGACTGCATATCGTTTTAGTGCCCCAAGTAATATATGAGTGGGAGACTTTGGTGTGGTATTAGAAGAAAATTTCTGTAGTAAGAAGAGTGAAAATGGGGTTTGTTAGGAATGTGGGTGAGGTGCAAAGAGTGTACACAAGAGGAAAAGATATAATTTGAGAACGTGGTAAATAAATCTGTTGACACCAGGACTGAACAGCCTCTTTAGATGTTATGGTCATGTGGAGAAAATGGGTATAATTAGGGGAGTGACAATAGCATTTGTGAGTGAGTCTGAAGTTGGAAGAATGCGTGGCAGAAGATCAAGAAAACTTATGAGGCAGGGAATATGAGTGTGTAATAATGAAAGGTTTTGTCATTAATAAGGCTTGGTACTTAACAAGCAACTGCTATCGTCAGATGAGCTATGCAAGTAGGGGAATATGACGATGTTTGCACCGCTTCTCTAAAACTTGTTTGTTGTCGACGGATTGACCTTTTGTAGGGGAAATCTGATGCTCTTCTGCAAACAAAATTTAACAAAAAAAACGTGTCCAGCTGATTATATCTGGGAGGTGAGTGATGATTCTAGGTGCTTGAATGGGAAGTGAATGAGTGTGTGGCCATTTCATTGGCTGTGCGGTTGGTCAGCTCTCCCATTATATCTTTTTTTCTTTTTTTGCCATGCTTGCTGGAACCTAGCTCACCTCACCTCTGGGTGGGAAATTATAGGCGAGATAATGATGGTTATTGTGACACACACACACACACACACACACACACACCAATCCATCCATTCCCTTCTCACTCACACATCCATCCATCCATCCATCCATTCTTTGCAATGTTGACGCCTTTTGTATTTTATTCTTGCTGCTTCAGATCACTTTATTTAGCTTGAAAATGGTCTCTCGCACTGAGAGGGTTCGAGTCAGACTACTATAACAGATTCAGACCAAGGACGTCCTTATTATTCCCATTAAAATTATGTATCACCCGGCAGAATAAGACACACACACACACACACACACACACACACACACACACACACACACACACACACACACACACACACACATACATACACAAATACACACACACACACACACACACACATACATACATAAATACACACATACATACATAAATACACACACACACACACACACACACACACACACACACACACACACACACACACACACACACACACACACACACACACACGCTTCGATTTGAAGACGTGAAATCAATGATGTAAAACAAGTTTGGATGTCAGTGGGAGAGAAAGTAAATAAATCGAACTGGGGAACACAAGAAAAAAGTGGTCTTAGAAGATACTAAAAAAAAAAAAAAAAGACGATACCTCAAATGAACTCGGGCTCCTATCACTCAGGGGCTACGATTCCACCAGTCCTGATCACGCCGTCTTGAGGACCAAACTTCAGGTTATTTTATTCACCATGGAAATGATCCCTTGTGTATGAAGAGTTCGAGACAGACTCCATAAACATGGTCCGTGAAAGAATATAACAATAAGGAAAGGAAAGCTAGAAGAATATCAGATGCAAAGCAAGAGTTATTAATTAACATCGCTCGTGATTCAGAAACTGGTACACGATGAAGATTCAGAGACTGGTGCAGAGGTCCGTTAATATGTGTGAGCACCGTGGTTCGACAGTGTATGTTGATGCGTGTGAGTGCCGTGCTTCGACAGTGTATGTTGATAAATGTAGAATGAAGGCTGTTGTTGACACAGAATGTGACTCTCAGTATTATCTAGCAGTGAATAGAGAGACTTGAATTAGTAAGGGAGTTAAGGTGTAATAAAACAGAGAGTTAAATGTGCTGACTACAAGGAAAGTGCAACAGTAGCGAAAAGAAGAGTGGCAGGAGATATGAGGGCCTTGGATATAAAAAAGAGGCGCAAATGTGAAGGCTGCAAGAGGGCTGTATGAAGGTGCTTTAGTGTCTACAGCAACATACAGTATTGTATGGGTGTGATACTTTGTTGTGATATTAGAACAAAAACTCTAGAACAAGAGGAGTGGAGAGGTGGATTCTGGGGTATGTGTGTGGAGTGACAAGTATGGATAGGACGGGAAATCATGTGATTCTAGAGAAATGTGGAGTAATGAAGTCCTTTGACTGCAGGGCTGAACAGAATCTTTACGTGTTGTGGAATTATGGAAAAAATGGGTATAATTTGAGGAATGAAAATTGTATCAGTGAGTGAGTTTGAAAATGGGAGAAGGCATGGCAAACTATTGAAGCCTCTGATCCATCCATATATTCACCTACTCCTCATATGCAGGTATCGTTTATCAACACCTCCCCCTCCCCCGTCTTACAAAACTACCCACCAATCCACCTATTCTTCCCTTATCAACCAATATATTTACTCCCTACGCACCCATCCACCCATCCCTTCTGCCACCTACCCATCATCCAATAATACCGTATATATACAATAGAGTATACGTCTTCTGTTGGAAGGGGTTAAATCACCGATATGGGGAAATTTAGGATATTAGAGGAAAAGATAGTTAAGGAAAGTTATGGAAAACTAGGAATTGAATCGAACGCAAAAAATACAAAAAAAAAAAAAAATACAAAAGTTGTCACAGCAGTGGCTGTGAACCCAGGCTCCTATGACTCACAGGCCACCGTTTCACCAGTCCTGATCACACCGTCTTAAGGACCAAACTTATCGCACGATCAACAATTGAACTTTTGTCACTCACAGCCAGATGAGTATAATTGGGTTGACGGCTATATAATACAGAAGTTATCCCGAACATGAATGAGTTAATGGTAACAGTAATAACACTACCAGTCTAGTATACTCATTTCAGCTGTACTGTATCTACGACTCTGACGTTGGCGTAAATAGTATACATCGTTTGTTCCGACGTGAACGTGTTATTTCTGACTGTGTTGTTGAGTGAAGATGAAGGGGAGCTGCAAGGCTTGGTGGATGAGTTTGAGAGAGTGTGTAAGAAACGGAACCTAAAGGTGAATGTAGGGAAGAGTAAAGTGATGGTCTTTGAGAGAGGTGAAGTCAGTGAATGTATAGCGAGGTTGGATGGTGAGGAATTGGAAAATGTGAGTACGTTTAAGTATTTGGGTAGTGTGATGAGTAAGGATGGAGGTTTGGAGGGTGAAGTGCTTGAAAGGGTACAGCAGGGAAGAAAGGTTGCTGGTTCCTTGAAAGCAGTGATAAGAAACAGGGAAGTGAGCATGGAAGTAAAAAAGTTACTACACGACAGTATTGTGATACCAACTCTAACGTACGGAAGTGAAGCTTGGACGTTGTTGGAAGGACACAAGTCAAGAGTGAGAGCAGTGGAAATGAGTTATTTAAGAGGAGCTTGTGGAGTCACGTGGAGAGACAGGCTGACGAATGAGGATATAAAGGAGCGTTGTGGTGTTGATGTGGATGTGATAGGAAGCGTTGTGAGGAACACACTGAGGTGGTTTGGCCATGTGGAGAGGATGGAGGGTGAAAGACTGACGAAGAGAGTGTATGTGAGTGAGGTGGAGGGTGGAAGAGGGAGGGGGAGACCGAGGATGAGATGGAGGGATGGGGTGGAGAGGTATATGAGAGAGGGGGGTGTGAGTTGGGAGCAGGGTAGTGAAATGGCGGGGGACAGGGCGACTTGGAGGCGATTTGTTTGTGGCCACCCCAAACGGGATTGAGGCGTCTGGCAATAGATAGATAGATAGATTAAAACACTGATACTTTTGTGCTAACTCTTATATGACTAAGAAAAGCAACAATTATTAATGAACCACTTCAGCACGGTGACGAGTTGAAGTGGTTAACAGCACTGTCGGGGGACGTTTAATTCACTTATTTTTGCCGTGTCCTGGTGATTTTTATTTTGATTTGGATAAAATTTTCGAACTTTGTGTGTTTAGATTTATAACCTTCTTTTATCATCTTCAAAACAAGAATCCTTGACTAAGCAAAATCAAATTCTCTGATGCCAAAAAGGGGGAAAAAATGATATTCTAATGTAAATGATCAACTTGATCCACGTGCAAGAACTGGACCCATTACACCTGCACAACACTTGCATCCAGAAAATATTACACAAACACCTGGACCTGCTCCTTATGCTCCTTCCCCCCCCACCCATGAACCCCCCTTCCAATCCTACTCCTACTTCCTTCACACCTCCACAGCCAAACCCACCAATCCTTCCCACACCATCCAGTCCCCCAACTCCTCCCATTCCAATCCATCCTAATCCACCTCAACCCTTACCTCCATCACAACCTCCTCCTAACCCTTTCCCTCCACACACACCACCTCCCCCCCGTGCTGCAGCAGCCAACACACATCGCACACACAACATAAACATCCTTCAGTTAAACATAGATGACATAAACACCAAAATACATGAACTCACACAATTCATCAAACAACAGAACATACACATTGCCATCTTACAAGAAACAAAACTACACAGAGCACAGAAAACACCGACATTTCATAACTTCACCACCATTCGACAAGACTGGGCCGACGGCGGTGGCGGTGGACTCATCACCCTGGTACACAAATCCATCAACTTTGCAGATACCAATGCACACACAAAGTCACTTCTCCCCCCACATGACACCACAACAGAAATACAATCACTTAAAATAGGCACCGGTAACAAATCACACATAACAATCGCTAACACATACATTTCCCCCCAGTCATCCCCCACAGTACCACACAATTACTCTCCACAGATACACCACATCACTAACATACCCAACATCATTCTGGGTGGTGATTACAACTCCAAGTCGTCGGCCTGGCATGTCAACAACCCTGACACAGACAGAGGGCTGGTACTACAATCCCAGACAGATCATCTTTTCATACTAAACAGTCTAGACCAATATACCCACATCCCACATCAAGCCCTCTTCCTCCCATCATCTCCAGACATCACCTTCTGCTCCCCAAACCTCTCCCCCACTACATCATGGAGAGTGGTCAAAACCTTAGGTTCTGATCACCTCCCAATCATCATCGCTACCAAAACCAGAATCACCCCGGCTGGCCACAAACACACATACACTGATTATAAGAGAGCCAACTGGGAGGCCTTTGTAACTGAAACAGAACAACATTTCGAAACACTAAACAGTACACCCATCACAAACATCAACACTGCTGTGCACACTTTCATTACAATCATACAAAACGCAGACAAAAGACACATCCCTAGAGGAAACAGAATGAGACACAACCCCAACTTCACACCAGAAATTCAAGGCCTCATCAGACAACGGGACACACTGCGACACTCCCCAACACCCCATATACAAGACACCATACAACAAATACAAGAACTCAACACTCAGATAAACAATAAAATATCAGAACAGCAAACACTAAACTGGAAAAATTACCTCCAAACACTTGACCACAAAACAAACATCAGCAAACTCTACAAAACACTAAACAGCATCACACTTTCCAACAGCAACACCACACAATCACACGCTCCCATCACAACAACAGACACCATATCCTCAAACAAACAACAAGCAAACACTCTCATCAATCACTTTTCACAAGTCAGTCATCTAAACCCCCATCCCGAAGATTGACGTATCATCCGACGTAAGAGACAGTTCCCCACAGACCCAGACTACGCACCTTTCACTTAAAACCAGACGAAGCACATCATTAACAACCTCAAGCACTCATCTGCCTGTGGACCAGACAACATAAGCAACATTCACCTTAAACACCTAAAACCACAATGTATACAAGCACTCACCAACATATCAAACTACAGCTACTCACACAACATAATACCCAACATCTGGAAGCATGGCAATATCATCACTATCCCTAAACCCAACAAAGACCCCACGTTATCCTCCTTACATCGCCCCATCACACTGCTCTGCACCCCCTCTAAAGTCACTGAACGACTGGTACTACAACTAGTCACACCTCACATTCCCCTAGCCCAGCCACAACATGGCTTTAGGCCACTACACTCCACAAACACCCTTTTTACAGACCTTACACAGAGAGTTTTCGATGGCATGAATTCAGCTAGGCCACCACACAAAACACTCCTAGTCACACTAGACATTAGCAAAGCTTTTGATGCCATCCCCCTCCACAACCTCACAAACAAAATACTCAACACAAACATGCACAATAACACAAAAAGATGGTTGGCAAACTACTTAGCAGGCAGATGTGCACACGTAACATTTGCCGGTCAGTCTACTAACATCAGAAACTTCACAAACGGCGTCCCCCAAGGATCTGTTTTGTCCCCTACACTCTTTAATCTATACATGCACGACGTACCCACACCCCACACACCACAGATACACAGAGCTTCCTATGAAGATGATATAACACTTACATGTACGCAGCAAAACGCAAACACAGCTACACACATCATTCAACCTTACCTCAACACACTACACGAATGGTTCACCACAAACAGGCTCAAAATAGCCCCTGCCAACTCTACAGTGACTCTTCTCACAAACTGGACAGCAGAACAGTCACATCCCACACCTTACCATAAACAACACTCTCCTACCACACACATACACACCCAAAATCCCTGGTGTAACATACAGTACATCAATGTCATTTAAACAACACATCACAAATATTAAAAATAAAATAACACCAAGACTCAGTGCTTTGAGGTCACTTGCCCATACAACATTCGGACACAACAAAGAAACCACCACCACAGTATACAAACAATACATACGTTCAGTGATGAATTATGCAAGCCCTGCCTGTTCTTCTAACCTCACCAAAACACACTACAACACTCTACAGACCATACAGAACAAGGCCCTAAAAATAATCACAGGCTGCACAGCTACTACACCCACAGAACACCTACATCAAGAAACCAAAGTCCTCAAAGTCAAGGATCACCTAGACATGATAGGCAACCAGTTTCTTGCTGCAGCCTCCACAAACCCACAACATCCACTATATTACATGGCAGCACATCCACCCACACCAAAGAACATCAAAACAACACCCAGCACACGATACCATACACAAATACTGGCATCTCTCCCCCCTCGACCACCTCAAACCAGCTTTCAGAAGCATATCCACACTCAGATCACTCGCCGCTCCATTCAGTCACTTAAAGACAACACACAGCTGCATGCACGGCCTCCTGACATCCACCCTTCTGAATCCTATCTTCCTCGTGAGGACAGGGTCCACCTGGCCAGGCTGAGATGTGTGCACCATCCAGCCCTCTTAAGCTACCAGAAGAGGCTGGATGACTCCGTTGCTGATGCCTGTCCAGGATGCAACACAGCACCCCATACTATTAAGCACATTATGGAAGACTGCATTGCACACAATCAGCTACGCCAACAACACAACATACACTCTTTGAGAGCTCTGTGGGAAAGCCCGGTCCCGGCCATGGCCTTCCTAAGGGACTCGGAGCTGTTCGGCCAGACTGCCTAGGGAACAACTACTACTACTACTTGATCCACGCAGATAGAACAATGAGGATATCAGTGGAAGGTAAATGAAAGGAAAAAAGTTAACCAGATGCAAAGTGTCCGGTAATGAAATCAGAGAGAGAAAAAGAAAAGAAACATCGAAACGACGATGTCTCTAAGTGGGGATGTGAAACCTAGCTCCTCTAACTTCGGCGGCCGTTCCATCCGTCCTGATCACACCGTCTTAGAGGCTGACTGAACAAATCCACAGTTATTAATTTAGCATGGCTGGTGATTGAGATTTTGCTGCTGAGTTTGTTGATGTCCTCAGCGTCATGATGTGAAGGTAAATGTTAATTTTTGTAGAGTTATTTTAAATGAAAGGGAAGACGACTGTCATTTTAATGTGGGGGTGAATGTAGAGACAAACTGGTGAGAGAATTTAAGGATACCGAAGGGCAATGGAAGAATAGATAGGCATATGTGAAAAGGAAGTGGAAAGTAGGGAAACACATGAAGGAGAAGTGGACAGTACTAAACGGCCTTGATACTATACAGAGGTCAAGAGTGTCAGGGCTGAAAAACTATAACATGAAGGTGTTTTAACCCGACCTTTAATGCTATTGGCGTATCAGTCGATTTTTGAGAGCGTCGAGTAGATAGGATAATAATCAACGTGATTCGTTAAAACCGCGAAGTAAACAAGTCTGATGACAACAGGGTTTAAGAGAATGTGCTTAGATGGCGAAATAGTGCATGTGAGTGTGTCTGAAGGTGGGAGACGTGGTAGGTTAAGAAAAAGGCGAACAGATAATGGTAAATGAGTGTATGAAAAAACGTAGTATGGGGATTGACAAGGCTTGGCAACTGAAAGGGGATTGAATTGGCTTGATGAGCTATGTATTGTAGAGAATATCAGAAGGGTCTGGCACCCCGTTTTTCATTTGATAGTGGTCATATTGGCTATCGGAAAGGAAATAAACAATGATTCTATAGTAGAAAATACCTCTACTCCAGCACAAGAGAAAACAAAAATACCAGGATGATTACGGGATGATTACTTCTTTGAAGTGAAGTCAGAATTTCCTGGGGCTTGACTGCTGTGTCAGTCAGTGAGTGGCACATTTCACTAGCCATGTTGTTGGTTATGTCTCCCTCTATTACACTTTCTCGTTATTATCTAGGTCATGTCTCAGTCTATTTTTAGGGTGGAAAAAGAGGTTGGATTGACGATGATGATGATTTTATTTGACAGAAGCGCGTGACATTGCCTACCAGAGTCAACCTGCAACTATGATGTTTAAAATTGGATGCCAGAGAGCTATGTTATAATAATGATTAATTTGATAAAAATTCTAAATATAAATCATAGTTCAGAGGAGAAATAATCATTAACCTTGGCATTGGTAGAGCTGCCTCCCTCACACTCACTGTCCATCCAACCACACAGGCATTGCCAATAATGTTTCCTTCCTTCCTGCCTTCTTCCTCCCACTCCTCCTCCTCCTCCTCCACTTCATTATCCTCATCATCATCATCATCATCATCATCATCATCATCACAGACAGGGTACAACTGTCAATGGCAACAAGAGTAACATATGAAGAATTCATCTTATCACAGGACAGAAACTGGACACAGCCAGTATTGCAAGAAACACACACACACACACACACACACACACACACACACACACACACACACACACACACACACACACACACACTGAGCCGGTAGAGGCAAGAATGCTCAGAAGAAGAGTGTGAATATACACAGCAGGAGAATGAGAGCACCTAAATACTTCACCTGCCCCTCCATCCATCTGTCCATTCATTTACCCTTGATCAACAAATATCCCAATTAGTAACCTTTCCACTGATCCATCCATCCATCCACTTACCCTTCATCCACCATTATATCTACTCCATTCTCACACACGCGTCCATTCATCCATCCATCCACCTATCCTTCATCCTCCCATCCATCCATCCATCCCTTTGTCACTCACTCACCCATCCATTCATCCATTCTTCGCCACGTTGACGTATTTTGTATTTTATTCTTGCTGTCTTCAGATTACTTTATTCAGCTTGGAAGTGGTCTTGCACTGAAAGGGTTCCAATCCGATCTTCCATTACCCCTTTCAGAGCAGGAACACCATTATTAAACCTATTAAATATATCTATATTTAGGTACAATAATATACACGTCTTAGGTTTGAAGGGGTTAAATCACCGATACTGGGAAATTTAGGATATCTGAGGACAAGATTAATAAGGAAAGTTAGGGAAAATAGGAAAACAATCGACCGCAAAATACAGTATATATATAAAAAGATACATTCTACGTATACAAAAGACGTCAGACCGGTGGCTGTGAACCCGGGCTCCTATGACTCACAGGCCACGGTTCCACCAGTCCTGGCCACACCGTCCTAAGAACCAAACTTATCGAACGATCAACACTCTCGAGCTCCTATGACTCACAGTCAGATGAGTAAAATCGAGTTAGGGCTAATATAATGCAGAAGTTATCCCGACCATGAGAGAGTTAATGGTAACAGTACTAATACTCCCAGTTAAGTATACTCATTTTTAGCCGTATATAAGCATCTGACATTGGCTTAAATAGTATACTACGTTTGTTCCTACTGTGAACGCGTTAATTCTGATAATATTAAAACAGACCCCTAATCTCACTTTTATGCGACTAAGCGTAGCAACAGTTATTAATCAACCACTTCAGCATGATGACGAGTTGACGTGGTTATAAGCACAGCCCGGGGGCGTCTTATGCACTTCTTGTTTTGCCGTCTCCTGCTGATTTTAATTTTGATTTGAACAGAATATTCGAACTTTGTGTTTCGATTATTCAACCATTTCTTATAACTTTCAGAACGAGAGGTCTTTCCTAAGCTTATTGAAATTTTCTGATGCCAATAGGAAAAAATTACATCACTAAATTAAAGGATAAACCTGATGCATCCGAACAGAAGAATGTGAATATCAGTGGAAGGTAAATGTAAAGGAAAATTGCAACATGAAAAGCGCACGTCAATGTAGTTTAAGCAATAGGACAAAAAGACGGCAGTTGCATAGGTGGATGTGAAACCAAGCTCCTTGGACTCCTCGGCGGCCGTTCCATCCTTCCTGATCACACCGTCTTAGAGGCAGACTAAACATATCCACAGTTATTAATTTAGCATGGCTGGTGGTTGAGTGATTGGTGATGAGTTTGTTAATGTCAGTGAGTGTCGTGATGCGAAAGTATATATTAACTGCTATAAAGTGACTGTAATTGATAGGGAAGGCGACTGTCAGCTTGGTGTGAGGGTGAATGTAGTCGCGAAAAGATGAGGGAATTTAAGGATACCTATTAGCAATGGAAGAATATAGAGGGAAATGTGCAATGGTGGTGGAAAGTAGAGAAGCGAATGGAGGGAAAGTGAATAGTACTAGAAGGCTTTCATACTACATAGAGGTTGGAGTGTCGAGGCTGCAAAACGATAACATGAAAGTGTTTTAATCCGACCTTTAATGTCATGGGTGCAGCAGTCATGTGTGGCGTGAGAACCAAGTCAAGATGAGAAGTAGTGGAAGGTAGATTTTTGAGGGCGTCCTGTGGATAGGATATTCATTAATGTGATTCGTGAAAGCTGTGAGGTAAACAAGTCTGATAACAATAGCGTTTAAGAGAATGTTCTTAGATGGTATGGTCGTATGGCGAGAACGGGGATATACGTGGCAATGAAAGCTGTGCATGTGACTGTCTGAAGGTGGCAGGGGTAACAGGCTGAGAAAAAGGTGAACAGACAATGGTAAATGAGTGTGTGACGATGCGAGATATGGAGGTTGGTGAGGCTTGGCAACTGACGGGGTTGAGCTGGCTTGATGAACAATCTCTTGTGTAGAACATTACAAGGGTCTGACACCCATTTTTAACGTGACAGTTGAGCGATACACTATCGGAATAGTACTGTACTATACAAAGGAGATGTAGGGAAAAATATCCCCCCACCTCTGTATTGCAAAAAAAAAAAAAAAGAAAGTCTGGATAACTATGTCTTCGAATGAGTTCGAGTTTCCTGGAACTGCACTGCTCTGTGTGTGTGTGTGTGTGTGTGTGTGTGTGTGTGTGTGTGGCCTACTTAACTGGACATGCTGTTTTTTACGTCTCCCTCTATCATGCTTTCTGTTTCTTTGCATTCAGGACCCTGCCTCAGTCCATACGAAGGTGGGAAAAAGTTGATGTTGATTGACGACAAAGACGACGACGATTATGGAACGATGATGATAGATGATAATTATTATTTTCCTTATAGATAATGACATTGCCTACCAGGTAGTCAAACCTGGGAATATGAAGTTTATAAAAGGATGCCAAGCTGTTGTGTTTCAATAATGAAATGAAGATTCACAATATAAATCACCTTCCAAACGGGAACTAATCTGGGATCGTGGCACTGGATGAGCTCCCTCCCTCACCCTCAACCTCATCCTCACCCTCAACCTTACCCTTACCCTCACCCTCAACCTTATACTCACCCTCAACCTTACCCGCGACCTTACCCTCACCCTCAACCTTACCCTCACCCTCACTCTCAATCTTATACTTACCCTCAACCTTACCCTCACCCTCACTCTCAATCTTATACTCACCCTCAACCTTACCCTTACCCTCACCCTCAACCTTATACTCACCCTCAACCTTACCCGCAGCCTTATCCTCACCCTCAACCTTACCCTCACCCTCAACCTTACCCGCAGCCTTATCCTCACCCGCAACCTTACCCTCACCCTCAACCTTACCCGCAGCCTTATCCTCACCCTCAACCTTACCCTCACCTTCACCTTCACCTTCACCATCCATCTCTGCACTAAACACTATGCCACTGACGCCTCCTTGGCTATCATCATCATCATCATCATCATCATCATCACTAAGACAATCATTATCATCTCAGATAGGGTAGAACTGTTATCGGGAGACTGAAGTAAATATACAGCGTTCATATTACTGAATCTTAAACCTGGAGACTGCCAGTAAAGACAAGAAGTGAAAAAACGGACTAAAACACACACACACACACACACACACACACACACACACACACACACACACACACACACACACACACACACACACACACACACACACACCATTTCGTCTTGATGGGGTTAATTCAACGATGTAAAAGAGTTTTGGATGTCAGTGGGCAGTGCAGGATTTAGAGGCCTAAGCTATATAAAGCTTGAAGGCCCTTGTTAAAAAGTTACACCTGAAGGTCTCACAAAGGTGCCTTCCAAAACAGGACTTTGTTGCTTCCTCTTTCTTTTCTGGTTTCCGCTCTAAAAATGTTCTCTTCATTGTAAACCTGAAAACATAGAAAATTTTGGCTTAAAATATTACTTCAATTAATTATCTATCAAACCATTTTAAAACTGCACAAAAAATTGTTCCACAAGCCATTTTAAAAACAACACAACACATAAAAAACCCATATAAAATTTTGAAATCAATAAAAACAAATTTTATGAGGCACTTGCAGATTGTGAGGCCCTGAGGTGTGGCTTGTTTAACTTATGCCTCAATCCGGCACTGTCAATGGGTGAGAAATATACAATGAAGTGAGGAAAAAAAGGGGAAAAGATGGTTACAGAAGAAAAGGTACAAGAATTATTAGCCCCCCACCCCTCCCAAAAAAAGACGAGAGGTGACATGATGTGAACTCGGCTCCTATGACTCACGGGCTACGATTCCACCAGTCCTGATTACACCGTCTTAAGGACCAAACTTCAGTTTTTTTTTTTTATGTGAGGAAGAAGGAACCAAAGGCAATGAGCCCGCAATACTGTTCCCTCCAAGAGAAAAACAAAAGACAAGAGAGAGCCAAATTCAAGATCCATTCATTTCGAGATACCTGGACACACTTCGTTTGAAAGACTGGAGATCATAGGAAGCAGGAAATACAGACAGAGGGAGACGGTTCCAAAGTTGACCTGTTGCATAAATGAAAGACTGGGAGTAACGGTTGACTCTTGCATTAGAGAGTTGGACAGAAAAAGGGTGAGAGTTTGCTGCTAGACGGGTGATATGCGCCCGTCGCAGAAGTGGAGGAATGCATGCAGACAGTTCAGAGGAACAGTGACCATTAAAGTAGCGATAGAAAAGAGATAAAGATGCAACAGTGCGGCGAAGAGACAGAGGTTGAAGGGAGTCAGTAAGAGGGGGAGAGTTAATGAGACGAAATGCCTTTTACTCCACGCTATTGAGAAGAGCTGTATGTGGGAAGCCTCCCCATACATGAGAGTTGTACTCCACACAGGGGCGGATAAAACCCCTGTATAGAGTCAACAATTGTGCAGGGGTAAAGAAGGAACGGAGTCGGCTTAGCACACCCAATCGCTTGGAAGCAGATTTTACAAGAGATGTAATATGATTTTTCCAAGACAAGTCCCGAGCAAATGAAACCCCAAGCATGTTCAACGATGATGCAGGATTAAGTTGAGTATTATTAAACATAAGTGGGTATACCTGTGGAAGATTTTTTCAGATTGATAGGTGCAAAAACTGAGTCTTTGATGCATTAAAAACAACCAGATTATTTTTACCCCAGTCAGAGATACGAGCCAAGTCAGACATTAGGTGTGCCATAGCCTCATCCCTTGCCTGTTGAAGTAACTGCTGAGATGGACGTTGTGGGAATCGAATGGAAAGGTGAAGGATGGAGTCATCAGCGTATGAGTGGATAGGGTTAGATGTACAGCTTAGAAGGTCATTGATGAATAAAAGGAAGAGAGTTGGTGATAAGACGGAGCCCTGAGGAACACCACTGTTAATAGATCTAGGAGAAGAACGATAGCCGTCTACAACAGCAACTATAGAATGACCAGAAAGGAAGCTAGAGATGAAGGCACAGATAGAAGGATAGAAACCGTAAGAGGGCAGTTTGGAAATTAAAGATTTATACCCCTGGGGGTAGGGGGGTTTTCAAGAATACTCCCCCAGTATCCCTGCTTGTCGTAAAAGGCGACTAAAAGGGTTGGCGGAGGGTTAGTGCCCCTCCCCGGAAAACAACTAACTAAAAAAACAAACAAGAAGCCTCGGACAAGGACTGACCAAACGTTGACGACCCAGGACCGGACAAAGGACTTGGTAATGTGTACATGGAATGTAAGAGGAGCGAATGATGAGGTGAAAGAGAGAGAGATTGTCCAGGTGCTTGAGGATGCGAAAGTGGATGTATGTGGAATAACTGAAACAAAATGGAGAGGAGAAAGTGTGAGAGAATGGGAGTATGGATGGGGTATATGTGCAGGAGTAGATGAGAATGAGAGGGCAAAGGAAGGAGTGTGTATAGTTGTGAGTAAAAGATGGAAGAAGAGCATAAGACAGTATGGATCAGTTGGGTCAAGGATTGTGTGGGTAAAGTTGAAAGTTGGAATACAAATGTGGGCGATTGTGTGTGTGTATGCGCCAACGCAAGATCGTGCTAGAAGAGTGAGAGAAGAGTTCTGGACAAATGTGGAAGTGTGCATGGAAAAGTTTGGAAGGAATGAGAGAGTGTTTTTGATCGGTGATATGAATGGTAAAGTTGGTAATGTGAAGGTGGATGGAATAGTTGGTGAGTGGGGTGTGCCTGCTGAGATAGATGAGAATGGGAGTGCGTTAGTGGACATCTGTGCTGGGAGGGGGTTGGTAATAGCCAATACCCTCTTCAGGCATAAAATGATCCACAGGTATACATGGCGAGTGATGAGAAGGGTGGGTGGTGAACTGAATGAAAGGAAGGCAATGATTGATTATGTGTGTGTGGATGAAAGGATGCGAAGATGTATATTGGATGCAAGAGTTTATAGAGGTTGGGGGAGTGGCCTTTCTGACCACTACTTGGTGGTGGCCAGAATTAGGATGCAAGTAAGATGGAGGAATAGAAGAAGGGAAAGACGAGAGGAAGGAGTAGTTGCAAGGAGAGTGGAAAGGTTACAAGAGGATGAGAAAAAGGCAGAGTATAAGAGAGAAGTGGAGGAACGATTGGGCAAATATGAATTGGAGCAGATGGGAGACGTGGAAGGTGTGTGTAAGATATTTACAGAAGAAATATGTGCAGCATGTGATGTGGTGTGTGGAAGGAAGAGAAGACGGAGGGGGTGCAAGGAACAGCGTGGTGGACTGAAGAGGTGAAACAGGCTGTGGCACAAAAGAAGAAAGCATACAATGAATGGATGAGAAATAGGGGCGTGGAAGAAGTTGAGAGGCGGAAGAGAGAGTTATATGTGGAAAGGAAGAGAGAGGTGAAGAGATTAGTAAGAGAGAGTAAGAAGAGAGTGGATGAGGAATTTGGAAGGAATTTGAGTGTAAAGTGGAGGGACTGTAAGAAAATGTTCTGGAGAGAAGTGAAAAGAGTAAGACAGGGTGGAAGTGAAGTTAGCAGGGGAGTGAAAGATAAACATGGTAGATTACTAGTGGAGAAGGGAGAAAAAGTGAGCAGATGGAGAGAACACTTTAAGGAATTGTTGAACGTAGAGGATGGAAGTAATGCGAGTATAAGTGGCTGGGGAATGGCTGGGAGAAGGAGGGAGGTGAGAAGACAGGTAGAAATCAGTAGGATAGAGGTTGTGGAAGCAATGAAGAAAGTTAAATCGGGGAAAGCCCCAGGAATTGATGGAGTGTGTGGTGAGATGCTGAAGCATGGGGGAGAGATAGTAGTAGAATGGATGTGGAAGATGTGCAGATTGGCCTGGGAGGAAGGTAGAGTCCCGGAGGATTGGAAGTCAGGTATAATTATTCCCTTGTACAAAGGAAAAGGGGAAAAAGAAGTGTGTGGTAATCATAGGGGCATTTGTCTTCTTAGTATAATAGGAAAAGTGTATGGTAGGATACTTATAGACAGAGTTAGAGAAAGAACAGAGAAATTAGTTGGAGAAGAACAGGGAGGCTTTAGGAAGGGAAGAGGTTGTGTAGATCAGATATTCATTCTTAGATCTTTAGTGGAAAAGTTTCTAGAGAAGGGAAAGAAGTTGTATGCGGCTTTCATGGATTTGGAGAAAGCATATGACAGGGTGGATAGACAAGGATTGTGGAAAGTGTTAAGAATATATGGAGTAGATGGGAAGTTGTTGAATGCTGTGAAGAGTATGTATGATGGTGCTAAGGCTGCAGTGCGTGTGGATGGTGAACTAAGTGAATTTTTCTCTTTGAAAGTTGGTTTGAAACAGGGATGTGTCATGTCTCCATGGTTGTTCAATCTGTACATGGATGGGGTAATAAAAGAGGTACAAGGTAGGGTAGTGGATGTTGGAGTGGCCCTGGTGAGAGAGGATAGTGTTTGGAAACTCCCTGTACTGTTGTTTGCAGATGATACTGTGTTGTTGAGTGAAGATGAACGGGAGCTGCAAGGCTTGGTGGATGAGTTTGAGAGAGTGTGTAAGAAACGGAACCTAAAGGTGAATGTAGGGAAGAGTAAAGTGATGGTCTTTGAGAGAGGTGAAGTCAGTGAATGTATAGCGAGGTTGGATGGTGAGGAATTGGAAAATGTGAGTACGTTTAAGTATTTGGGTAGTGTGATGAGTAAGGATGGAGGTTTGGAGGGTGAAGTGCTTGAAAGGGTACAGCAGGGAAGAAAGGTTGCTGGTTCCTTGAAAGCAGTGATAAGAAAACAGGGAAGTGAGCATGGAAGTAAAAAAGTTACTACATGACAGTATTGTGATACCAACTCTAACGTACGGAAGTGAAGCTTGGACGTTGTTGGAAGGACACAAGTCAAGAGTGAGAGCAGTGGAAATGAGTTATTTAAGAGGAGCTTGTGGAGTCACGTGGAGAGACAGGCTGACGAATGAGGATATAAAGGAGCGTTGTGGTGTTGATGTGGATGTGATAGGAAGCATTGTGAGGAACACACTGAGGTGGTTTGGCCATGTGGAGAGGATGGAGGGTGAAAGACTGACGAAGAGAGTGTATGTGAGTGAGGTGGAGGGTGGAAGAGGGAGGGGGAGACCGAGGATGAGATGGAGGGATGGGGTGGAGAGGTATATGAGAGAGGGGGGTGTGAGTTGGGAGCAGGGTAGTGAAATGGCGGGGGACAGGGCGACTTGGAGGCGATTTGTTTGTGGCCACCCCAAACGGGATTGAGGCGTCTGGCAATAGATAGATAGATAGATGCCAGACTCGATCGAAAGCCATTGAGATGTCAAGTGCAATGGCAAAGCTTTCGCCAAAGTCCCGAAAGGAGGATGACCAGGAGTCTGAAAGGTAGGTGAGAAGATCGCCTATGGAGCGTCCCTGACGGAACCCATACTGACGATCAGAAAGAACGTTGTGATAGGAAAGATGCTTTAGAATTTTTCTATTAAGAAATGACTCGAAAACTTTTGAGATACAGGATGTTAAAGCAATTGGACGATAGTTAGAGGGTTGGGAATGGTCACCCTTCTTTGGGACTGGCTGAATGAGAGCAAACTTCCAGCAAGAAGGAAAGGTACAAGTTGACAGACAAAGGCGAAAGAGTTTGCCTAGGCAGGGACTAAGCACAGAAGCACATTTCTTGAGAACAACAGGAGGGACTCCATCAGGTCCATATGCCTTATTAGTATTGAGGCCACCAATGGCAGAAAATACATCAGCTGAAGAAATTTTAATGTTAGCCATGAGGAAGTCAGAGGGGGGAAGGGAGGGAGGAACAGCACCGGAATCGTCTAAGGTGGAGTTGGAGGAGAAAGTCTGAGCGAAGAGATCTGCTTTATCAGTAGAAGAAATAGCTACAGAGCCATCAGAGTAAAAAAGAGGAGGGAAGGATGATGAGGTAAAGTTACTTTATTTACCTTAGAAATGATCTCTTGTAGTGCACTAGTTAGACTCAATTAGTACGTTCAGTCCAAGGATATAACAATGAAGGAGAACAACAAACTATCACGAACCACATGTAGATAAAAAAAAACAAAAAAAAACACGGCTTTGGTCGGAAGCAGGAAGAGCACTGATAATAGAAATTAGGATAATATTAAATGAAAAAATAGCATCTCGAGAACAGAACATGGAAAAAAAAAAAAAAAAAAAAAACTAAAGTAAAAAGACTGCGAGGTGACACTTCAACCCGGGCTCCTGTGACTCACAGGCCACGATTCCACCAGTCCTGATCACGCCGTCTGAAGGACCAAACCTATTAACACCTATCAACACTCTCAGGCTCCTATGACTCACGGCCAGAGAAGTAAAATCGTGATAGCGGGAATAGAATACAGAAGTTATCTCTATCAAGGAAGTGTTCATGCTAACAATATTAACACTCTCAGGCTGGCATACTCACTGTTAGCTAAAAATAAGCATCTGGCGCTAGGTGACACTGTATAGGCTACTACGTTTGTCCCGGCCATGAAAGGGTTAATTTTTACAGTATTAACACTCTCAGCCTCCCATGTTCACTCATGTAAGTAAACAAAGAAAGTCATGAACTAACCACTTCAACACGATGACGAGTTTTGTGGATAAGGGCTCAGCCCTGGAACGTCTTTTTTTAAATTTTTTTATAATCTCCTGATGTTTTTTGTTTTTGGTTTAGAGTCGCAGGAATTGTCTAACATTTGTGTGTTTAGTACAGACTTCTTGATTTGTAGGCGTTGAATGCAGCCTTCTTACATCCCCGTCAAAACATGAGGTCTTTCTTAAAATTAATACTAAGATTTTCTGGTGACAGAAAGAATAAACCAAAATGATGACCCTCGGATTCAAGGGGTTAATTTAAAGTATCCACGTAGAAGAAAGAGTATATCTGGATGAGAATAAAGTATAGGAAAATATTTCACCAGATGCAGAAAAAATAAACTATAAATGGGAACTAAAAATATCCTTAAAAAGACAGACAAGCCCTTCGGAGGGATATGAACCCAAGCTTCTATGACTCCCAGGAGGCCGTTCTATCCATCCTGATCACACCGTCTTAGAGGATGAGAACGCAAATCGATAGTTCTTAATTTTGGATCCATGGTGATTCAGGGGCTGGCGAAGAGTTCTGTTGATATCTGTTAACGCCGTAACTGGAGAGCATATGTTGAAAAGTGTGCAATGAACGTTGTTGTTGACAGGGAAAGCGATTATCAGTATTATCTGGTAGTTAATGAAGAGACACGAATTAGTGATGCAATACTGGTACACGGGTGAAGAAACAGAGAAACAGTTAAATGTGCAGACTAAGTGGAAAGTAGAACAGGAGAAGGAAATTGGTTGGAGATACAAGGGCCTTGGATATAAGCAGAGGTGTGAATGTGGAGACTGCAAGAGGATTATATGAAGGTTTTTTTAATATCCACAGTAACATATGGGTGTGAGACTTTGGTGTGATATTAGAACAATAGTTCAAGAGCAAGAGCAGTGGAAATGGGGTTTTCGAGATGTCTGTGTGGAATGTAAAGCGTGGATAGGAAAGAGAATGATCTAATTCTACAGAAACGAGGAATAACGAAGTATGTTAACACTAGGCTGAACAAAATCTTTAAATGGTATGGTCTTCTGAAGAAAATAAGTATTTGAGGAATGAAAATGATGTGAGTAAATACGAAAGAGGGGAGAAAGCATGGCAGACCATTAAGAAGGTTGATAGACAGGGATGATGATCGTGAAATAAAATGGGAAACTGAATTTGAGAAGACCCGGAACCTGACAAACAATCGATTTGGTCTGATGAGATATTAAAGAACGGGAACATGATAATACTTAGAACCCCTTTTGTTAACTTGACTGTTGCCGACGGATTGACCTTCTGTGATAGAAAATATGAAGCTAGTTTATAAAAAAGAAAAAACTACGTGCAGATAATAGTTTCTGTGAGGTAAGCAATGATTCTAGGTGTTTGAATAGTAGATGAATGTGTCTGTGTCCCTCTGTATTGGCCACAGTGTTGATTTGCATTCGCTTTATAACTCTGTCTCCCTTGCTGACTAGACCCTATCTCACCTCACCTCTATTTGGGAAGAGGAGGTGGCGATGATGATAAAATTAATCACTAGCAAGCGCGCGCGCGCACACACACACACACACACACACACACACACACACACACACACACACACACACACACACACACAGAGTCAGTGCGGCATGCGAAGTGCACTGGCAACGCACAAGCTTTGGTCAGCCACGAACATAAGTAGAATGCAACAAACAAATAAATAAATAAATACGGCGTTAACAAGCAATTCCATTTTACCCCCTTGTAAGCGTAGGGGCCCTCGGCTTGGCTCCCGTAGTCTGGTACATTTCAGGGTAGTTGACCGGCCTACTTCTCCTGGTGGCTTTACATGATCGACAAACTTCCAGTCACTCTGTGGGGTAACCAACTTATGCACGGCCGTCACTTCCACTGGGGCCTTCTAACCACTACACCACCAGGTAGGGCAATGACAGCAGGTAAATACTTCATTACCATCACACCTTTTGTATTATATTCTTTCTGCCTTCAGTCCACTTTATTCACCTTAGAAATACTCTTCTCTACTGAAACAGTTCCAAACAGACTTCATTAACCTGTTCAGTTTATGTTATCAGTATAAATAAGAAAAGAAAAAATCTATCACAGGCCAGAAGAGAAACAAAAGGCTTCGGTTGGATGGAGAAATCGAACGTAAAACAGAGTTTAGAATATTAAATGAAAAAATAATTGGGAAGGGAAAAGTTCTTAAAAAATTACTCGCAAAAGCCACAAGGATGTAAGATGAAAATAAAAGGACTGGGAAGGGAAGTGTGACACCGGGCTCTTATGCTTTTCAGGCCACAATTTCACCAGTCCTGATCACGCCGTCTTGAGGACCAGACTTATTAAGAGCTATCAACACCCTCAGGCTCCTATGACTCACGGCCAGATGAGAAAAATCGGGATAGCGGGAATAGAATATAGAAGTTATCTCTACCATGGAAGGGTTAATGCTGACTATATTAACACTCTCAGGCTGGCATGCTCACTATTAGCTAAATATAAGCATCTGGCGCTAGTGACACTGTATACTGTGTTTGTTCCGGCCATTAAATGGTTAATTTTTACAGTATTAACACTCTCAGTCTTCCTTATTCAAACTCAGATAACTAAGTATGTATATTATATATATATATATATATATATATATATATATATATATATATATATATATATATATATATATATATATGTATATATATACTTGACCTCTTCCTCACAACTAATCCTTCTGCTTACTCTGTTAATCTTTTCTCTCCGCTGGGCTCTTCCGATCACAACTTTATTACCTTAACCTGTCCTATCACTCCGGTACGGCCTGTGGACCCTCCAGGGAAACGTCATCTGTGGCATTTTGGAGCCGCGGACTGGGAGGCCCTCAGGCAGTACTTCTTTGATTTTCCCTGGAATGATTATTGCTTCCATAGCCGGGAGCCATCTGAGTGTGCCTTGCGCATTACGGAGGTTATTCTCTCGGGCATAGAAGCATACATTCCTTTCTCATATCCTTTGACTAACGCAAGAAAGCCTTGGTTTAATCACGCTTGTTCTAATGCTGTCCGCAACAAGGAGAGGGCCTACAAAAGGTACCGGAGCAAACCCACCCCTGAATCACATCATCTTTACGTTTCTGCCCGGAATCGTGCTAAGTCTGTTCTTCGCTCTACTAAAACTAATTTCATCCATACTAAATGCTCTGAACTCTCCAACTCGAATTCTTCCCGCCCCTTCTGGCACCTTGCCAAATATCTTTCTAACAATTTTACCTCATCATCCTTCCCTCCTCTTTTCTACTCTGATGGTTCTGTAGCTATTTCTTATACTGATAAAGCAGATCTCTTCGCACAGACTTTCTCCTCCAATTCCACCTTAGACGATTCCGGTGCTGTTCCTCCATCACTTCCCCCCTCTGACTTCCTCATGCCTGACATTAAAATTTTTTCAGTTGATGTATTTTCTGCCATCACTGGCCTCAGTACTAACAAGGCATATGGGCCTGATGGGGTCCCTCCTGTTGTTCTCAAGAACTGTGCTTCTGTGCTTACACCGTGCCTAGGCAAACTCTTTCGCCTTTGTCTGTCAACTTGTACCTTTCCTTCTTGCTGGAAGTTTGCTCTCATTCAGCCAGTCCCAAAGAAGGGTGACCACTCTCAACCCTCCAACTATCGTCCAATTGCTTTAACGTCCTGTATTTCAAAAGTTTTCGAGTCAATTCTTAATAGAAAAATTTTAAGGCATCTTTCCTATCACAACCTTCTTTCCGATCGTCAGTACGGGTTCCGTCAGGGACGCTCCACTGGCGATCTTCTCACCTACCTTTCAGACTCCTGGTCATCCTCCTTGCGGGACTTTGGCGAAAGCTTTGCCATTGCACTTGAAATCTCAAAGGCTTTCGATCGAGTTTGGCATAAATCTTTAATTTCCAAACTGCCCTCCTACGGTTTCTATCCTTCTATCTGTGCCTTCATGCTTAGCTTCCTTTCTGGTCGTTCTATAGCCGCTGTTGTAGACGGCCATCGTTCTTCTCCTAGATCTATCAACAGTGGTGTTCCTCAGGGCTCTGTTCTATCACCAACTCTCTTCCTTTTATTCATCAATGATCTTCTAAGCTGTACATCTAACCCTATCCACTCATACGCTGATGACTCTACCCTTCACCTTTCCATTCGGTTCCCGCAACGCCCATCTCAACAGTTGCTTCAAGAAACAAGAAATGAGGCTATGGCACACCTAATGTCTGACTTGGCTCGTATCTCTGACTGGGGTAAAAATAATATGGTTGTTTTTAATGCATCTAAGACTCAGTTCTTACACCTATCAACCCAACAAAATCTTCCACAGGTATACCCACTAATGTTTAATAATATTCAGCTTAATCCTGCATCATCCTTGAACATGCTTGGGGTTTCATTTACTCGGGACTTATCTTGGAAAGATCATATTACATCTCTTGTAAAATCTGTTTCCAAGAGATTGGGTGTGCTAAGCCGACTCCGCTCTTTCTTTACCCCTGCACAATTGTTGACTCTATATAGGGGTTTTATCCGCCCCTGTGTGGAGTACAACTCTCATGTGTGGGGAGGCTCCCCACATACAGCTCTTCTCAATAGGGTGGAGTCAAAGGCTTTTCGTCTCATTAACTCTCCTCCTCTTACTGACTCCCTTCAACCTCTGTCTCTTCGCCGCACTGTTGCATCTTTATCTCTTTTCTATCGCTACTTTAATGATCACCTCTCCTCTGAACTGTCTGCTTGCATTCCTCCACCTCTACGACGGACGCGTAGCACCCGTCTGGCAGCAAACTCTCATCCCTTTTCTGTCCAACTCTCTAATGCAAGAGTTAAGCGTTACTCCCATTCTTTCATTTATGCAACAGGTCAACTCTGGAACTGTCTCCCTCTGTCTGTATTTCCTGCTTCCTATGATCTCCAGTCTTTCAAACGCAGTGTGTCCAGGCATCTCAAAATGATCGGATCTTGAATTTGGCTCTCTATTGTATTTTGTTTTTCTCTTGGAGGGAACTGTTACTGCGGGCTCATGGCCTTTGGTTCCTTCTTCCTCGCATAAAAAAAAAAAGGTGTTAATCAACCACTTCAGTACGATAACGGGTGATGTGGTTATCAGCGCAGTCCGGGGACGTCTTTCTCATTTGATTTTTGTCTTATGATGAGTTCTGTTTTGGTTAGGAAAGAATTTTCGAACTTGTGTCTAGTCGAGATAATCTTTTATATCTGCAGGGGTTTAATTCAACATGTTTTATCCCAGTCAAGACATGGGGTCTTTCTTAAGTTTAATAATAAGATTGTCTGGTGGCAGTATGAATAAACCAAATGACGTAACGCAGATTGAAGGGGTTAATTTAATATATCCGTGTACAAGAATGAAGATACAAATGGGATGTGAAACCAAACGATTATGGTTACTAAGAAAAAGAAAGTACTGCATAAGACCTACAAAAACGAAACAATAATACTTGTAAAATGACGGAACAGCAGATAGGATATGAACGCTGGCTCCTATGACTTGTAGGCGGCCGTTCTATCCATCATTATCACACCGTCATGGAGGATGAGTAAACACATTAACACTTTTTACAATAGCTTCACTGGCCATTACGAGATTGGAGCAGAGATCGGATGACTATGAACTATGTGCTTTGATAGTATATTGTGAGAAGTGTAGAAGGAACGTTGTTGTTGAGAGGGAAAGTGGCTATCAGTGTTACCTGGTAGTAGATGGAGAATGACTTGTACCAGTGAGGGAGTTCTGGTATCCGCATGTAGTAGCAGAAAATAAATGTGAGGAGTAATTGGAATTCAAAATGGCAAAGAGAAGGAAAGTGGCTGCATCTATAGGGGTTTCGGTTATAAGAAAAGGTGCGAATGTGGAGGCTGCAAGAAGACTGCATGAAAGTGCTTTGGTGCCCACAGTAATATGTGAGTGTGAGACTTTACTGTAGTGTGATATTAGAACGAATACTCGAAAACAAGAGTAGTGGAAATGGAGTTTCTGAGTAATGTGTGAGGAGTACAAATAATGGATAGCATAGGAAAGGAAGTGATGAGACTCGAGGGAGATGTGGAGTAACAAAGTCTGTTGACACTAAGGTTGAACACTGATTATCAGTTACGGTCTTGTGGAGAAAATGGTTATAAACGTGGGAATGAAAATGGTATATGTGAGTGATTCTGAAGTTTGAAATAGGCGTGGCAGACCATCAAGGCAGAGAAAATGAATGCTTTATAAAATAAGATAATGAAGTTGCTGAGGCTCGGGAAGATAGAGGCGATTGAGTTGATCTGATTAGCAATATAAGGAGGAGATGACAGTGCTTAGACCTCTGTTCTGAATTTGATTGTTGTCGACAGACTACCTGTTAAACGAAATATGATCATATGTATATAGAAATCTTGAAAAAAAAAAAGTCTAGCTCACCAGTTCTCTGATATTAGCGATGATTCTAGGTGTTTGAATGGTAAGTGAATGAGTGTGTGGCCCATTTCGTTGACTATGCTGTTGATTAGCTCTACCACTGTAACTTTTCCCCCTTGCTTCCTGGACCCTACCTCACCTTACATCTGAGTGGGATAAATAGGCGAGATGATGGTGATGGTGATGATAAAATTGTCAATCACTTGCCAGAACACAATAGAAAACACACACACACACACACACACACACACACACACACACACACACACACACACACACACGACTTTGCCTTGAAGGGGTTAATTCAACGATGTAAAAGAGTTTTGGATGTCAGTGGGCAGTGCCGGATATAGAGACCTAAGCTATATAAAGCCTGGAGGCCTCTTGTTAAAATGTTACACCAGAAGGTCTCACAAAGGTGCGTACCAAAACAGGACCTTGTCGTTTTCTTTTTCTTTTCTGGTATCTGCTCTCAAAATGTGCTCTTCACTGTAAAGCTGAAAACAGAAAATTTAGGCTTAAAATATTACTCAAACTAATTACATATAAAGCCATTTTAATACTACACAAAAATTTGCTACACAAGCTATTTTAAAAACTACAGAACAAATAACAACCTATCTATCTATCTATATACCTAGGCTGCTTCCCCCAAGGAAAGGGAGGTAGCCGAGACAGGACGACACACTCCCCATTTACTCATCCATTCAAACATATTCATTCACATCTTAGCACCAAAGGGGAAGAACGGACAGATCCTCACCGCGCCACACCGCACAAGGGTCAACTGCGCAATGCAATCAGTGACATCCGCAGTTTACCCCTGGCACATCATAACAGACCCAACCCCTTACTCGCACCTGACCTGACTAGCTGATCACACCAAATGCGGGAGAATATCCCCTCAGGGCTGCGTCATCACTTATTCATTCACAATTTCTCTCCATTTATTTCTGTCACGCACAGCCACTCTTCCTTGCTCAACAGACATCCCTTTTGCATCCAGATCCAGCGCTCTCTTCACACTGTCCATCCATCCTATTCGTGGTCTTCATCTCAGCCTTACACCTCTCACATCAGATCTAGTTATCTTTTTCACCAATCGCTCATTATCCATTCTCTCCATATGCCCAAACCATCGCAACACCCTCTGCTCAACTCCATCAGCCATCTCCCGAGCAACTCCAGTTCTCCTTCGCACTTCATCATTCCGCACTCGATCCATACCCGTCACTCCACACATACTCCTCAGACACCTCATCTCCATTACATTCAAACTTTTCCTCTCTGCTACACCCATATTCCATGTTTCAGCCCCATATAACGCAGTCGGTACCACAACACCCTCATACAGCCTTCTCTTTACATCCATTCTAAGCGAACGACATCTAAACACTTTTTTCATTCCTCCCAGCACCTTTCCTACTTCATTTATTCTAAACTTCACTTCTGGATCTATTCTTCCATCCACAGCAACATGTGACCCTAGATATTTAAAACACTCTACCTCCTCAAGGAACTCGCCATTCAAAACTATATTCATCCCCCTACCATCTACCAACCTCGTACACTTCATCACTTTACTCTTATTCTCATTTACTTTCAATTTCCTCCTTTCACACACCCTTCCAAACTCCTCTACCAACTGTCTCAATCTCTCCTTTGAATCAGCCACCAGTGCAGTATCATCTGCAAACAGCAGCTGATTCAGATTCCACGCTCCACCATCAACATTCACCAGACTCAGACCTCCACCTAAAACTCTTGCATTCACCTCCCTTACAACACCATCCATGTAAATTTTAAACAACCAAGGCGACATCACATATCCCTGTCGCAGCCCCACTCTCACGGGAAACCAATCACTCACAGCATTTCCCACTCTTACACACGCTCTACTATTTACATAAAAACTTTACACCCCTTTTAGTAACCTACCATCAAGTCCATACAGTCTTAAAACAGTCCACAAAGCCTCCCTATCAGTTCTGTCATACACTTTCTCTAAATCCATAAATGCCCAAAACACATCCTTGCCTTTTGCTAAATACTTTTCATACACTTGTCTCACAGCAAACACCTGATCCACGCATCCTCTCCCTCTCCTAAAGCCACACTTCTCATCACCAATCACTCCCTCTGTACCCTCTCTAACTCTCATAATTAACACTCTATCATACACCTTACCTACAACACTCAACAGACTTATACCCCTAAAGCTAGTACATTCATACTTATCACCCTTGCCTTTATACAACGGGACCACACAAGCACTTGCCCAGTCAATTGGCACCATACTTTTCTCAAAGTACACATTCAACAATCTTACTAACCAGTCAACAATAGTCACTCCACCACCCTTCAGGCATTCCACAGCACACCCATCCATACCTGCAGCTTTCCCTGTTTTCATCTCCTTTACTGCCTTCTCCACTTCCTCCTTCGTGATCAAAGAATCATTCAACTCTCCCAACACATTTATTCCTTGCACCCTTCCATCCGCCACAATCTCAGCCACCCTTTCCTCCTCTACATTTAACAATCTTTCAAAATACTCTGCCCATCTCTTCCTTACTGCATCCATCTCAATTAACATCCTTCCATCCTCTGCTTTTACTCGTTCTTCCTTCCCAGACTCTGCCTTTCACACCCTTTTCACCTCCTTCCAAAACATTTTCTTATTCTGTTGAAAATTCTCTGTCAGCCGCCTACCCCACCTCTCATCTGCTGCCACTTTAGCATCACGCACAGCCCTTCTCGCCCTATTCCTCTTTTCCATATACCTTTCATATGACACCTCATCCTTCCTCTGCAGCCACACTTCATATGCACGTCTCTTCTCAGCCACAGCCATACTTACTTCCTCGCACCACCATTCACTTCCTTTTTTACACCACCACCCACACGTCTCACACCACACACCTCTTCTGCATGCCCCACCACAGCACTCTTAAACAACTGCCATTCCTCCTCCACACTGCCATTTTCCCGATCTTTCACTGCGTTCCACTCAACTTTCAATTTCTCCTGATACTCTATCTTTTTCTCTCTTTTATCCAACTCACTCACTTTCAAAACCTGCCTGCCACACCTAACCCTCCTAGCTATCACCCATCTCTTACCTACTCTTATCAACCACATAATAAAAAAAAAAAATGCGATTTCCGTGCGGATTGTGAGGCCCTAAGATGTAGCCTGTTTAGCTTATGCCTAAATCCGGTTCTGTCAGTGGGTGAGAAAAAAAAGTGAACTGGGAAAAAGGCGGGAAAAAGTGGTTACAGAAGAAATGGTACAAGAAATACTAGCTGCCCCCTCAAAAAAAAAAAAAAAAAAAAAAAAAGACGGTGACATGACGTGAACTCGGGTTCCTATGACTCAGGGGCTACGGTTCCACCAGTCCTGATCACACCGTCTTAAAGACCAATCTTCAGGTTACTTTATTTACCTTAGAAATGATCTCTTGTAGTGCACTAGTTAGAAACAGACTCAATTAGAACGTTCAGTCCAAGGATATAACAATGAAGGAGAACAACAAACTATCACGAGACAGATGTAGATAAAAAAGAAAAAGAAAAAAAACACGGCTTTGGTCGGAAGCAGGAAGAGCACTGATAATAGAACTTAGGATAATATTCAATGAAAAAAATAGCATCTCCAGAACAGAACATGGGAAAAAAACACAAGAAAACAAAAATTAAAGTAAAAAGACTGCGAGGTGACACTTCAACCCGGGCTCCTGTGACTCACAGGCCACGATTCCACCAGTCCTGATCACGCCGTCTGAAGGACCAAACCTATTAACACCTATCAACACTCTCAGGCTCCTATGACTCACGGCCAGAGAAGTAAAATCGTGATAGCGGGAATAGAATACAGAAGTTATCTCTATCAAGGAAGTGTTCATGCTAACAATATTAACACTCTCAGGCTGGCATACTCACTGTTAGCTAAAAATAAGCGTCTGGCGCAAGGTGACACTATATATTCTACTACGTTTGTCCCGGCCATGAAAGGGTTAATTTTTACAGTATTAACACTCTCAGCCTCCCATTTTCACTCATGTAAGTAAACAAAGAAAGTCATGAACTAACCACTTCAACACGATGACGAGTTTTGTGGGTAAGAGCTCAGCCCTGGAACGTCTTTTTTTAAATTTTTTTATAATCTCCTGATGTTTGTTGTTTTTTGGTTTAGAGTTGCAGGAATTGTCTAACATTTGTGTGGTTAGGACAGACTTCTTGATTTGTAGGCGTTGAATGCAGCCTTCTTACATCCCCGTCAAAACAAGAGGTCTTTCTTAAAAATAATACTAAGATTTTCTGGTGACAGAAAGAATAAACCAAAATGATGACCCTCGGATTCAAGGGGTTAATTTAAAGTATCCATGTAGAAGAAAGAGTACTTCTGGATGAGAATAAAGTATAGGAAAATATTTCACCAGATGCAGAAAAAATAAACTATAAATGGGAACTAAAAATATCCTTAAAAAGACAGACAAGCCCTTCGGAGGGATATGAACCCAAGCTTCTATGACTCCCAGGAGGCCGTTCTATCCATCCTGATCACACCGTCTTAGAGGATGAGAACGCAAATCGATAGTTCTTAATTTTGGATCCAAGGTGATTCAGGGGCTGGCGAAGAGTTCTATTGATATCTGTTAACGCCGTAACTGGAGAGTATATGTTGAAAAGTGTGCAATGAACCTTGTTGTTGACAGGGAAAGCGATTATCAGTATTATCTGGTAGTGAATGAAGAGAGACGAATTAGTGATGGAATCTTGGTACATGGGTGATGAAACAGAGAAACATTTAAATGTGTAGTCTAAGTGGAAAGTAGAACAGAAGAAAGTGGTTAGAGATACAAGGGCATTTGTTGTAAGAAGAGGTGTGAATGTGGAGACGGCATGAGGAGTAAATGAAGAATTTTTATTACCCACAGTAACATATGGGTGTAAGACTTTGGTGTGATATTAGAACAAAAACTCAAGAGCAAGAGCAGTGGAAATGGGGTTTTCGAGATGTGTGTGTGTGTGTGTGTGTGTGTGTGTGTGTGTGTGTGTGTGTGTGTGTGTGTGTGTGTGTGTGTGAAGTGCAAAGCGTGGATAGGACAGTGAATGATGTAATTCTACAGAGACGTGGGGTAATGAACTATGTTAACACAAGGGTGAACAAAATTTTTAGATGGTATTGTCTTATGGAGAAAATAAGTATCTGGGGAATGGAAAGGATGCTAGTGAATATGAGGAGCGGAGAAAGAGTGCAAGATGATTAAGAAGGTTGACAGACAGGGAAAATGAGTGTGAAATTAAATGATAAACTGAATTTGAGAAGGGCCGGGACCTGACAAGCAATCGAGTTGGTCTGATGACGGATGAAAGAAGGGGAACATGACAGTACTTAGAACCCCGTTTCTTGACTCTTATCGACGGATTGACCTTCTATGATAGAAAATATGAAGCCCATTTATAAAAATAAAAAAATAAAAAAATAAATACGTGCAGATAATAATTTCTGTGAGGTGAGCAATGATTGTAGGTGTCTGAATGGTAGGTGAATGTGTGTGTATCCCACTGTATTGGCTATAGTGTTGATTTGCTTTAGCCCCCTATAACTCTGTCTCCCTTGCTGACTAGACCCTATCTCACCTCACCTCTATTTGGGAAGAGGAGGTGGCGATGATAAAATTAGTCACTAGCCACCACACACACACACACACACACACACACACACACACACACACACACATTGTCAGTGAGGCAGAGGAAGTGCATTGGCAACACACAAACTTTGGTCAACCATGAACACCAGTAGAATGCACCAAATAAATAAATAAATAAGTAAATATAACGGTAACATGCAATTCCATTTTATCCCCTTGTACGCATAGGGGCCCTAGGCTAGGCTATCGTAGTCTGGTACATTTCAGGGTAGTTAACCGGCCTACTTCTCTGGGTGGTTTTACATGATAGACAAACTTCCAGTCACTCTGTGGGGTAACTAACTTATGCACGGCCGTCACTTCCACTGGGGCCTTCTGACCACTACACCACCAGGTAGGGCAATGACAGCAGGTAAATACTTCATTACCATCACACCTTTTGCATTATAATCTTTCTGCTTTCATTCCACTTTATTCACCTTAGAAATAGTCTCCTCTACTGAAAGAGTTACAAACTGACTCCATTGACTCTCTCAGTTCTCGAATATCATATTGAGGACGAATAAAGAAATATCTATCACAAGCCAGAACGAAAAAAAAAAAGGCGGGGTCTTCGGCTGGAAGGAGGTAAAATATATATAACAGAAAGCAGGATACTAAATTAAGAAATAATTAGGCTACGTAAGTAAAAGTTCCTAAGGAAACAATATGAAAACAAGAAGCGGTGCCAAGGCACAGCCAACCCGTTCCCATCAGGCATGTTAGTGCTGATATATAAACACAACAGGATATCTAGTCAAAGATGTCACATATAAAATTTTGAGTGAATCGGATCAAAATTGACGATTTTATGTCCATTTGAAATCTTAGGCCCGACTCATCTGATATTGGCCTCCCTACCGCTAACTGGAGGGTGATCTCCCCTGATGTAATGAGGGATGTTATAGGATGCAGATTTGAAAGATGCACCTTTATGTTTGGTTTCATGTCAGTAAAATGAGTTTGAAAGGAGTTATGAAAAAAAAACATTTTTTTTTACTTTCTATTTTTTTTTTTTTACACTTTTTAGGCCTCCAGCCTGGGCCTTTGATACGGTCTTCTCAAACGGGCCTGCTCAGTGGGGGGGGGTGTGAGAAAGCTCTGCGTCATCTCCCGTGGGCCAGCGGACTCGGAACAACGTGACCTCAGTATAAGAGAAAATTTTGGTGGGGTCACGTTCTTGCCCATATTGAAAGCATTTTTTTACATACAAATCACCTAGTGTTCTTGTACAGAGCAAACACAGTGTTAAAGAAACAATGCCCTTAAGTGTTGTGTACCCCTGTGTAGGGGTAACTACAAATCGGGACATAAAGTCCATGTATTTTGGTTCCAAAAGTGTGAAAAACAATCTGCACAGTGGTTGAACGCCATTAAACGGGAAAGCTATGTTATTTCTCAGGACAGGAGGGTAAGTACCATGAATTATATTGTGTTTCTCGTCAAAAAGATATAGTAATACCGAGCACATAATGGTACCATATACTTGTTCGATGAAAACAGTGGAAACAGAAGATATGATATGCTGGAGAGAAGTAAATATTTTTTTTCGTGTGGCATACCATACAAATATTTATCGTTTTCCCAGACATTCTCTCATTTTAGATGAAAATGTAATAATATTAAAAATAATTACCATTATTATTCTTATTAGTATTATTATTAATGATAACGTGCGGGAGAGAAGTGAATATTTTTTTTGTGTGGCATACCAACTAAGAATTAATCGTTTTGCTAGACATTCTCTCATTTGTGATGAAAAGAAAATATTATTATTATATTATCATTATTATTATTGCTGTTCTCAGTACCGGTGTTACTATTAATGATACTGATATTGTGCGGGAGAGATGTGAAAAATTTTTTGGGTGGCATACCAACAAACATTTTACCGTTTTGCCAGATATTCTCATTATAAATAAAAAACATAATATTATATATTACCATTAATAATGATAATTACAACAACAATAATAATAATAATAATAAACAGTAAAACTATCTAAATTAAACTTTCACAAATTTTAACGGTTGTATAAAAACACAGATGAAATAGGTAGATTACAGACAACTCGTGTTGCAGGTATGTGACCAACACTTCCAACCAGAAGATACTGAGTGGGAAACTTCATATTTTGACGAACAGACAGGCAGACGAATTACTGTTCTGTTGAATAACCCCCAGCTTCGTGATGATGAAGTCCCTTCCAAAATGCCAAAATGTCCTGCCTACCTGTCGTCAGAAATACATTATTATATTAATTATATTATAATTAATCTATCTATCTATTGCCAGATGCCTCAATCCTGTTGAGGGTGGCCACAGACAAATCGCCTCCACGTTGCCCTGTCCCCCGTCATTTCACTGCCCTGCTTCCAACTCACACACCCCCTCTCTCATATGCCTCTCCACCCCATCCTTCCATCTCATCCTCCATATCATTATAATTAATGATTAAGTGAAATATTAGTGGTATGATGTATTTATAACAAAATGCATCTATTGTATCCCTGCAGCCTTTATTATGTTAGATTAACCCGAGGCATCCCGTCGACGTATGGAGTGCATTCGCAACGTTTTGTCACACCTAGACCCGTCGACATACTGGTACGTCGCGCAATTGCAAGGTTCATAATATCCGCAATTTTCAATTTTCGAGCATAAATTTTGGTATGTATACACAGGACACCTTCCTCTATTCCACTACAAGATGCCAGGCAGGGACAATGCCTTACCCCGCATGACCTCCCCTCCCTGCGTGCCATTGTCTCGTCAATTCACCTGTTACCAGTGACCTGGCCAATAAAGGCATTCAGGGCCAGAGTGATTCCCCAATCGATGACAATGTGGAGGACAAAGTTTATGTTGCATTAGAGGAAGAAACAGTCGGAAATGATGATCAGGTAATGTTGCCAAAAAAAGGTCAGGTATTTTGATGTGTTAGTGAGTGAAACAATGCTTATATTGCCTACATTACTGTTTGAAAACCAATATACTCTCGTACTACATATAAATTCGTACCAAATAAATAAATAAATACCGTTTATGAGTGGTGTGAAATATTTACCCTCCCATAGAACTCGTTTTCTTTGGAGCCAGCCTGATAGAAAACCCAGTAAGGTAAGGAGTACTGCTATCTGTATCGAGTATTTAAAACCTAAGGTGAACGATTTCTCTATGAATTTTCGATGTTTCTCACCAAAAGCGGAGGTTTGAGCCAAAATTTTTTTTTTTCCAAAATTGGTCAGGACTCTGGGGAGTCGGTGGTTGAAAATCAGTCGGGACGTGACGGGTTAAACAAAAGGTAGAGCTGCCTGTGTCAGGTGTACATAGGTTTGATTTTGAAACTTATAATTACAGTTCGACTGTCAATAAAATTCGTTTCCTGTTTATAAGTTCAATAGAGTTTTTCATATTATCCTGGTGAAAAATATTACTTTTTCAACTAAATAATAAATGCAAGATTAAGACGTGTAAAAATGAAGTAGTATGATCAACTGCTCTGTGTAATTATATATATATATATATATATATATATATATATATATATATATATATATATATATATATATATATATATAACTGAATTTAGAAATTACGTCAAATGATATATAAAAGATATTACTTCCAAAGAACTGGAATCAGTTATTGGCGAGATGTATTGTTGGTAGGAGAGTGGGTTGGCTAGGCCTGTCTTGGCCTGCACTAGTGACGTCACGTTTTCTATGAAGAGGCCTTGTTTGAGAAGGCCGTGCCTTTGCCCAGTGTGGGCCAAGTATTAATCAGGTGATCAAAAGGTCACTGCCCATCATCCCTGTAATTTTAGTTAAAATCGCATAAGTAGTTCTCGCATTAAGTTGTTAAGAGACAGACAGACAAACAAACAGACAAACAAACCGAGTGAAAACAGTACCCGGCCCCGAGGCCCTCCGGGGCAGGGCCTGGTAATCCTGTGGTAATAAAAGTAAAGAGACAGTGCCGCATGGAATGAAACAGGGCTCCTATGACTCACAGGCCACGATTCACCAGTCATGATCACGCCATCTTAAGGACTAAGCTCTCAACAATCTCATGCTCCTATGATTCACGGCCTGTTGGGTAAAGTTGGGATAGTGGGAACAGAATACAAAAGTTACCTCTACCATGAAAGAGCTAATTCTAACAATATTAACACTTATGCTGGCATTCTTTTAGCTAAATAGAAGCATCTGGTGCTACGTGAAAATGTATACTACATTTGTCCCGGCCATGAAAGGGTTAATTCAACAGTATTAACACTCTCAGCCTCCCCTGCTCACTCTCAGATGGGTAACATATCAACAGTTGTTAATTAATCACCAACCCGATGACGAGTGATATGGTTAACTGTGCAGCCCAAGGACGTCTTTTTAATCTTATTTTTACCGTCTCATCATGACTCTTATTTAGACTGGGATAGAATTTTCAAAATTTGTGTGGTTAAATAAATATCCTTCTTCTTTTTTTTTTTTTTTTATCCCGCTTCAAAACGAGAGATCTTAAGTTGAACACAATTTTCTCATATTAATAATATTAAAAAAAAAAAAAAATTCACCCAGATTCAAAGGGTTAATTTAATTCATCCGCATAGGAGAATGAGCACAACTGTGTAAGAAAAGACTAAAGGAAAATAATTTCCCAAAAGTAGAAATTCCCCGAGAAAAAGAGAAGCATCACACAAATATCGATAAAAAGACGGCTTACTTCATTTATGGATATGAATCTTAGTTCCCATGGCTCCCAGTCGGTCGTTCTATCCATTCTGATCACACTGTCTTAGAGGCTGTGTAAGCACATCGACAGTTTTTTAATTAAGCATCGGTGGTGATTCATGGGCTGGTGCAAAGTTCTATTGATATCTGTGAGCGCAATGATTCGACAGTATATGATGATAAGTGTTGAATGAACGTTGTTGTTGAGAGGGAAAGTGACTATCAGTGTTATCTGGTCCTGAATGGAGAGAGACCTGATTTAGAGGGGGATATTTGGTACCCGGGTGAAGCAATAGAAAAGTTACATGTGCAGACTAATTGGGAATCAGAATACCACAGAGGAGGAAAATGGCTGGATCTATAAGGGCCTTGGTTACAAGCAAAGGTGTGACTGTGGAGGCTGCAAGAGGACTGCATGAAAGTGTTTTAGTGCCTACAGTATCATATAGGTGTGAGGCTTTTGTGTAATGTTATAACAAAAACGAAGGTACGGGCAGTTGAGGAGGGGATTTGGGGGAATGTATGTGAAGTGCAGGAGAGTACAGGATAAGAAATGACACACACAGGTAATGAATGAAAAATAAATAAAATGACACACATACACAGGTAATGAGTGAAAAATGAATAAACAATAGGTACTCGCAGAACACCAGACGCAAGATAAGAAGATACGTTCATCACACTAATTTCCTTGTTGAAAACGAAATATAATCATCAGTAAAAAGACGAAGTGGTTATGATATAAACCCTTGCTCCTGTAACTCCCACGCGGCCGCTCTGTCCATCCTGATCACAACGTCTTAGAGGCTGAGTAAGCATGGACAGTTTTTAATTATCGATGGAGATGCAGAGACTGGTGCATAGTTCTCTTGATACGTATGAGCGCCGTGCTTTGATGGCATATGTTAATAAGTGTAGAATGATCGTTGTTGTTGAGAGTGAAATTGGCAACGATAGTTGGTTGTGAATGGAGACACGAATTAGTAGGGGAATTATGATAACCTGGTTCAGTAATAAAAGGGAGGACTAAATATGCTGATTAAGAGGAAAATGGAATAGCAAAAAAAAGGAAACTGACTGGTCCGATAAGAGCCTTGGTTATGAAAAAAGTTATGAATGTGGAGGCTGCAAGAGGACTGCATGAAAGTATCTTAGTGCCCACAGTAGCAGATGTGTGTGACTTTGGTGTGATAATATAAGAAACTCATGAAGAAGAACGGAGAAAATGGAGTTTGTAAGGAATGTGCATGGAGTGCTAAGGTGTTCTGGATACGAAATAATGTGATTCGAAAACGATTTTGAGTAAAGAAGTCTGTTAACACCAGGGCTGAATATGTTACGGTAATATAGAGAAAATGGGTATAAGGGAGTGAAAATGGTATATATGAGTCAGTCTGATGATGGGAGGTGTGGCAGACCATCAAGAAAGTTGAGACACAGGGAAAATTAGTGTATAATTAACTGAGGAATTAAAGATGATGAGGCTCGGGATCAGGCAGGCCATCGAGATGTGATGAGCTATGTAATGAGAAGAACATGACTATGCTTAGCGACGCTTTCCTGAACTTGCTTGTTGTTGATGGACTGGCGTTCTGTATAGGAAATATGAAGCTAATCTATAAACAATAAAACATAAAAAATATGTGTCCATCTGATAATTTCTCTGAGTTTAGAGATGATTCTAAGTGGTTGAATAGTACACGAATGAGTGTGTGGCCCATTGTAGTTGTACATTATAATGATGATGATGCTGTAGTGATGATAATGAAGAATTATTATTATTATTATTATTATTATTATTATTATTATTATCATTATTGCTGCTACTGCTACTACTACTACTACGATTATTATTACAGTATTATTATTATTATTATTATTATTATTATTATTATTATTATTATTATTATTTCGTTATTATTTTATTAGATGAATACCATATGAAACATTGACAACAATTAACACCAGTTGTATAATTAGCTTAGTTAGCTAGTGAGGCGTTATGCCCATTGAACACATGTGCAATGACATATTTGTCAATTATAATCTGTACCTGCCATGTGCACCACGATACTGTAACACCACCACTGTGTCCAACGGCGCCTTGTGGTGCCTGTAGTTAATAAAGCTACGAACCTTAAAAAAAAAAAAAAAAAAAAAAAGGGTGGCCCATTTCATTGGCTATGATGTTGATTAGCTCTACCGATATAACTTTTTACCCCTTGGTTTCTGGGGCCTACCGCACCTCACCTCTGGGTGGGAAAAATGGATGAGATGATGATGATGATAAAAGCATCAGTCGCAAGCTAAATAAACAAATAAACAAAAAGACAAACACACACGAGAGAGAGAGAGAGAGAGAGGGGGGGGGGATGGCAAAAAGAATGGTCTGGTAAAGAAGAACACTGTGTCGACTATGAACGCCATAAGAATGAAAGTAACTAAATACTTCCCCTGCCCATACATCCACCCATCCATTCATACACCCTCGTCCATCCATCCATCCATCCACCCACCCATCCACTTTCTCCTTATTAACCAACATATCTGTCCCCTTGTCTCTTACAATTTCATCCATCCATCCACCTGTCTCTCATACTCCATTCCATCCAAACCCTTCTCACTCACACATCCATCCATCCACTCACCTCTTATCAACCAATATATCTACCACCCACTCACCTACCTAGTGATCCATCCATCCATCCACCCACCTACCGCTCATTCACTAATATATCTTCTCCATTTTCATATATCCCTCCACTCATCCATCATTCCACCTACCGCCAACTCACCAATACATCCAGACCCATCTCACACATATTCATCCGTCCATCCCCGTGTCATTCATACACCAATCCATCCAGCCTCTTCTCACTCACACACCCATCCATCCATCCATCCATTCTTCGCTATGTTGTCGCCTTTTGTGTTTTATTCTTGGTGTCTTTAGATCACTTTATTCAACTTGGAAATGGTCTCTCGCACTGAAAGGGTTCCAAACAGATCTTCCATTAACCTTTTCAGCCCAAAGACACTATTATTAAACATATTATTCATCTACATTTAGGGTAGCTAAAAGAAAATCGTTCCAGGCTTAAAGGGTATAAATTACCGACATAGGGAAATTTAAGTTATCACAGGAGAAGAAATAAAAAAAAGGAAAGTTAAGGAAAATAAGAAAAGCTTGAACGCAAGAAAGTATCAGAGGAGAAATATGCATATGTAGATATAAAAAAGACAGTATAGTAGCAACAGTGAACCCGGGCTCCTACGACTCACAGGCCACGGTTCCACCAGTCCTGACGACACCGTCTTAAGGACCAAACTTATCGAACGATCAACACTCTCAGGCTCCTATGACTCACAGCCAGATGAGCAAAATTGAGTTAGTGGCAATATAATACAGAAGTTATCCCGACCATGAGAGAGTTAATGGTTACAGTATTAACACTCCCAGTCTCGTATACTCAATTTTAGCTGTATATAAGCATCTGACGTTAGCTGAAATATTATACTACATTTGTTTCGACTGTGAGCGAGTCAGTTCTGATGGTATTAAAACACTCAGACTTCTATGCTCATTTTATATGACTAAGTAAGGCAGCAGTTACCACTTCAACACGATGAAGAGTGAAGTGGTTAACGGCACAGCCCGTGGACGTCTTACTCATTTATTTTTGTCCTCTCATGATGATTTTAATTTCGATTTGGACAGAGTTATAGATTTTTGTGTGTGTGTGTTTTGAAGTAATGCCTTGTTTTTATCACCTTCAAAACAAGGGGTCTTTCCAAAATTTAATAATATATTTTGAAGCCAATCAAAATGAAAAATAATGTCAACATGATGCATTCGGATAGAGGAATAAGGATATCAATTGCAGGTAAATGCAAAGGAAAATAGTCAACGAAATGGAAAGCGTAAGTCAATACAATAATAAAAAAAAAAAATAGCAAAAAGACTGGTATTGTGTGGTGAATGTGAAACCAAGCTTCTGTTACTCCACGGCGGCGTTCCATTCATCGTGATCACACCGTCTTAGAGGCTGACTAAACATATCCACAGTTATTAATTTAGCATGGCTGGTGATTGAGTGATTGGTGTTGAGTTTGTTCATGTCAGTGAGTGGCGCGCCATAAACGTATATGGCATCTGTTGTCAAGTTATTTTAAATGAAGGGGAAGGCGCCTGTCAAGAGTGATGTGAAAGTGAATGTTGTGACGAATTCGTGAGGGAATTTATGGATACCAGTGAGCAATGGAAGAACAGAGAGGTAACTGTGGAAAGGAGGTGGAAAATAGGGAAGCACATGGAAGGAAAGTGGACAGTACTAGAAGGCCTTGATAATATACAAAGGTTGGAGTGTCGGGGCTGCAAAACTATAACGTGAAATCTTTTTAATCCGGCCTATAATGGAATGGATGCAGCAGTCAGGTGTGGCATGAAAACAAGGTCAAGAAGAAAAGCAGTGGAAGGGAGAGTTCTGAGAGTGTCCAGTAATGGAATAGCTAACGAGATTCGTAAAAGCCGTGAAATGAGCGAGTCTGATGACAATAGGGTTGAGGTGAATGTGCTCAGATGGTATGGTCGACTGGCGAGAACGGGGATATATGTGGTAATGAAAACAGTGTATGTAAGTGTGTCTGAAGGTTGCAGGCGTGGTAGGCTGAGAAAAAGTTGAACAGATAATGGTAAATGGGTGTATGAAAAAACGAGGTATGGAAGTTGACGAGGCTTAGCAGTTGACCGGGAATCGAGTTCGCTTGATGAACTATGTATTGTAGAGAAAATCACTCGATAGTCGAGCGATTGACGATTGGAAATGCAATATACAAGGCATCTGTTGTGAAAAATACACCTCCATCCAATCATATATAAAATGAAAGAAAAGCATTCGAGATCTGAATGCTAATCGCCCGCCAGAAAATGCTGTTGACTAAGGCCAAGATTTCGGCTCTATCTTGATACCCTGAAGGTTTCATGTTGATAGCTCAAGCCATTCATGAGATATAACGGCGCTAAAGGCGGACAAAAAAAAAAAATAGTTGGCCTTTGGCAGCCATTTTGGTGACCTTGACCTTGCCTTCGAGTGCCCATTTTCGAAGTTGGCCACGATTTTGTCCATATCTTGATACCCTGAAGATTTCATGTTGATAGCTCAGGCCGATAATGAGATAAAATGAGAACACACACACACACACACACACACACACACACACACACACACACACACACACACAGTCAGTTAGCGAGGCACGATAAATGCACTGCCAAAGCACAAATTTTGTCAACCATGAAAACAATCAGAATGATTAAATAAATAAATGAATAAATAAATAAATAAAACGGCAACAGGCAATTCCTCTTTACCCCTTGTACGCGTAGGGTCCCTAGGCTAGGCTGTAGTAGTCTGGTACATTTCAGGGTAGTTGACCGGCCTACTTCTCCTGGTGGCTTTACATGATCGACAAACTTCCAGTCACTCTGTGGGGTAACCAACTTATGCACGGCCGTCACTTCCACTGGGGCCTTCTAACCACTACACCACCAGGTAGGGCAATGACAGCAGGTAAATACTTCATTACCATCACACCTTTTGTATTATATTCTTTCTGCCTTCAGTCCACTTTATTCATTTTAGAAATAGTCTCCTCTACTGAAAGAGTTCCAAACAGACTCCATTAACCCGTTCAGTCCAAGGATATCATAATAAAGGCGAAAACAAATGATATCTATCTAAGGAAGACTGACATATGAAGGAAAAAAAAAAGAGGCTTCGGCTTGAAGGAGATAAAATATAAATAATAGAGTCAGGATATTAAATGATAAAAAAAAATAAGGAAAAGAAAAACTCGGGGTAAAAATCAGATGCAAAATCCACAAGAAAACAAAAACAAACTATAAGTACACAGGCTACATGAGCAAGGGGAATAATCCACCGAGCTAGACCTTCATAGATAATATAGACCTGCTAGGGTGACGGGAAACCACTACCCCTCCCAGCAAGGCAGCTACCCGGAAGAAGGCGGGAACTTTTGACCTTGCGGTCTTGAGTCAAGCGCTTTACCACTGAGCTGCCCTGCTCCAAAAAGACGGCAGATAGTTGAGGTAAACCCGGGCTCCTATGACTCTCAGGCTACGATTCCACCAGTCCTGATCACGCCGTCTTAAGGACCAAACTTAAGAGCTATCAACACTCTCAGACTCCTATGACTCACCGCCAGATGAGTACAACCGGGAATACAGAAAACAGAAGTAGTCCTTACCATGGAAGGGTTAATGCTGACAATATTAACACTCTCATCTGGCATACTCATTATTAGTTAAATATAAGCATCTGACGCTGGGTGACACTTTATACTACGTTTGTCCCGGCCACCAAAGGGTTAATTTTTACAGTATTAGCACTCCCAGCCTCCCATGCTCCTTCCCATATTAGTAAACATAGCAACGATTGTTAACTATATACTTCAGCATGATGATGAGTAAAGTGGCTAACAGAGCAGCCCGAGGACGTCTGTTTAATCCTATTTTTACCATCTAATGATTTTTATTTAGATTTATACAGTTTTCGAAATTTGTGTCGCTAGATAAATAGCTTCCTTTTATCCCCATTCAACACGAGAGGCCTTTCTTAAGTTCAATACAATTGTCTGAAACCAGTAATAATAAAGAAAAAATTACATCACTCGGATTCAAAAGGTTAATTTATTCATCTGCATAGGAGAATGAACATATCGGTGTGTGAAAGACTAAAGAATAGCTCCCGGGATCCAGAAAGTACCCACCCCAAAAAATAAATAAATAAATAAAAAGCATCAAACAAATATCGATAAAAGGACGGAGTGCTCTCACAGTGGATATGAACCCTGGCTCCTACGACTCCCAGGCGGCCGTTCTACCCATCCTGATCACACCGTCTTACAGGCTGAGCACATCGAGTTTTTAATTTAGCATCCCTTGTGATTCCTGGATTGGTTCAAAGTTCTGTTGATATCTGTGATTGCCGTGCTTTGACAGTATACGATGATAAATGTAGAACGAATGTTGTTGAGAGGGAGGGTGACTATCAGTGTCTTCTGGTAGTGAATGGAGACAGACCTGAAATAGGAAGGGAGTTTTGGTACACAGGTGCAGCAATAGAAAAGATAAATGTACAAATTAAGTGATAAGTAGAACAACAGAAAGGAGGAAATTGGCTGGAACTGTAAAGGTCTCGGTTATATGCAAAGGTCTGAATGTAGAGGCTGGAAGAGGACTGCATGAAGATGATTTGGTGCCAACAGTAACATATGGGTGTGAGAACTGGTTTGATATTAGAACAAAAATTCAACAGTAAATGGAAATGGCGTTTCTGGGGATTGTGTGTGAAGAGCAGAGTGAACAGGACAGGAAATGCTGTGCTTCGAGAAAGAACGTGGTATATGCGAGTGAGTCTGAAGTAAGAAGAAGGCATCGCAGACCATCAAGATGTTGAGAGACATGGTAAATGAGTGTGTAATAAAATGAGGTATTGAAGTTCATGAGGCTCGGGATCTGACAGGCGATCAACTTAGTCTGATGGGTTATGTAATTACGCGAACAAGACAATGATTAGCAAGCTTTTCCTTATCCTGACTTTTGTCGACGGAGTAACCTTTTCTGATAGGAAATATGAAGCTCATCCATAAAGACAAATAAGAAAATATTTCTATCTATCTATAGCCAGACGTCTTAATCCCGTAACTGGTGGCCATAAACAAATCACCTCTATGTCGCCCTGTACCCTGCCATTACAATGCCCTCCCCCCAGGTCACATTTCTCTCTCTCATATACTTCTGCACTCCATCCCTCCATCGCATCCTCTGTCTCCTCCTCCCTTTCCCCTCCTCCACAAACTCACATACTCTCCTCGTTAGTCTCTCGCTTTCCATCCTCTCCACATGGTCAAACAACCTCAGTTTATTTCTCCTAAAGCTATCTGCCACATCCACATCCACACAAGAAATCCCATCACTTCCTAATTTGTCAGTCAGTCTCTCCATGTAACTCCACATGCTCCTCTCCAATAACTCATTTCCACTGCCCTCACTCTTGACTTTTGTCCTTCCAACAAGATCCAAGCTTCGCTTCCATATGTTAAGAGTTGGTATCACAATGCTATCATGCAATAAGTTTTTTACTTCAATGAGCACTTCCCTGTATCTTAACACAGCTTTCAAAGAACCAGCAACCTTTCTTCCCTGTTGTACCCTATCAAGCACTTCTTTCTCTAAACTTCCATTCCTACTCATCACACTACCCAGGTACTTAAATACACTCACATTTTCTATTTCCTCATCATCCAACTTCACTGTGTACTGAGTGACTTAATTTCTCTCGAAGACCACAACTTTACTCTTTGCTACATTTGTAAAGTGAGCGATGATATCAAGTTTTTTTAAATTAGGCTCATCGAATGAGTGTCTGGACCATTTCATTGGCTATACTGTTGATTACCTCTGAGATTATAGCTTATTCCCATTGTTTCCTGGACCCTGTTTAACTTGATGTCTTGGTGGGAAAAAATTGTGATGAGAAAATCATCAACAGCTTTCCAGGAATGCAGAAAACACACACACACACACACACACACACACACACACACACACACACACACACACACAAACGACCACAACCTTGGATTAAATAAATGATATATAGGAATTTTGGATGTCAGTGAGAGAGAGAGAAAAAAAAAAGCCGAAGTGGGGACCAGAGAAAAAGTGGTCTTAGAAGCAAAAGATGAGAGAGAGAGAGACAGAGAAAGAGAGAGAGAGAGAGAAAGAGAGCACTTTCCAGGCATGATTTTAGGCTGCTTTGACTCATGGGCTACGATTCCACCAGTCCTGATCACACCGTCTTAAGGACCAAACTTCGGGTTACTTTATTTTCCTTAGAAATTATCTCTTGTACTGAAAGCGTTCGAGACAGACCCCATAAACACGAGCAGTCAAAGGATATCATAACAAGGAAAGGAAAACTTGAAGAAAAAGAGATGCAAAAATCTGAAGAAAATAAGATGAAAATAAAAGTAAAAAGACAGCGCAGTAAGCTATGAAACCAGGCTCATATGACTCACAGGCCACGATTCCACCAGTCTTGATCACGCCGTCTTAAGGACCAAACTTGTTAAGAGCTATCAACACTCTAAGGCTCCTGTGACTCATGGCCACCTGAGAAAAACCGGGATAGCAGGAAAAGAATACGGAGGTCATTTTTATCATGGAAGCGTTAATTCTGACAATCTTAACTCTCTCAGGCTGTCATATTCACTAATAGCTATATCAAAGCATTTAGCGCTGGGTGACAGTGTATAATACGCATGTGAAGGCTATGAAAGGGTTAATTTTTACACTATTAACACTCTCATGCTCCCATACTCACTCTCAGATGTTAATCAACCACGTCAACACGATGACGAGAGATGGGCTTGACAGGGCAGCTGGGGGGGGGGGTCTTTTTCATTTGGTTTTGCCGTCTCCTGATGATTTTTATTTAGATAAAGCGAGAAGTTTTGATGTTTATGTGGTTAGACACATAGCTCTTTCCTACTCCTTCAAAACGTTGTTTCTCTTTAAGCTTAATAATAAGATTGTGTGATGGCAGAAAGAATACCATAATGAAGTCGCCCGGATTAGAGGGGCTAATTTAAATCATGCGTAATAAAGAATTAGGATGTCAGTGGAAGGTGAAGCCGAAGGAAAATAGTTACCCAGAAGAAGAAAATATCTAAAAACAACTATAAAAACAAAATAAAAATGACGGTAAGAAAACGGACTGCTATTCTGGATATGAACCTATGCCTCCCAGGCGGCCGTTCTATCCATCCTGATCACACCGTCTTCGAGGCCAAGTAAGCACATTAACAGATATTAATTTAGCATTACAGGTGATTCAGAGACTGGTGCAGATTTCTGTAGTCATTTATGAGCATTGTTCTTTGATAGTATATGTAGATAAGTGTAGAATGAACGTTTTTGGTGCGAGGCAAAGTGACTATCTGTGTTATTTGGTCGTGAATGGAGAGACTTGAGTCAGTGAAGGAGTTTTGGTACAGGCCTGCAGCAACAGGAAATAGTTCAATGTGCAGACTCGCTTAAAATCAGAACAGTAGAGAGAAGGTACTTGGCTTGATCTATAAGGGCCTTGCTTAAAAGCAGAGTTGTGAATGTAGATGCTCCAATAGGACTGCATGAAGGTGTTTTAGCGACCACAGTAACATATGGGTGCGAGAGTCTGGTAAGACATTATATCAAATATTCAGGGGGAAGTAACAGTGGAACTTGGGTTTCTGAGGAATGTATGTAGAGTGCAAAGAGTGAACTTGATATGAAATGATGTCTTTCGAGTGATACGGAGTTAAGAAGTCTGTTGACATTAAGGCTCATTAGATGTTACGGTGATGTGGAGAGAATGGGCATAAGGATGGGAGTGACAATGGTATATGTGAGTGAGTCTGAAGTTAGAAGGAGGTGGGAGACCATAACAAATTCAGAATTGTTTAAAGACAGGGAAAATGAGTATGTAACACAATGCGATGGTGAAGCTAATGAGGCTCGGGAACTGACAGGCGATCAAGTGTGTCTGATGACCTCTAAATGAATAAACATGACAATGTTTAGAACGCCTTTTCTGAATATGATTGTTCTCTACGGACAGACTTTATTATATGACATATGAAGACCATTGATAAAGAGATGTATTTAAAAAAGGTCCAGCTGATCATTTCTGTGAGGTGAGCGATGATTCTAGGTTTGTGAATGGTAAGTAAATGAGTGTGTGGCCCATTTCTTTGGTTATGCTGTTCATTAGCTCTCCCACTATAACTCTTTTCCCTTGCTTTCTGGAAAGTATCTCATCTCACCTCTGGGTGGGAAAAATAAGGCGAGATTATGACGATACGGTATTGAGAAAATTATCAGTCGCTAACGAGAACACACACACACACACACACACACACACACACACACACACACACACACACACACACACACACGATTTCAACGTGAAGGGGTTAGATCAAGTACTTTAAAGAATTCCGATGCAGTGAGAGAGAAAGATCTGAGGAAGTGAGGAAAATAAGGAAAAGTGTGGTTTTAGATGTAAATCATACTAGAACAAAAAGCGGTGCCAAGGCACAGCAAACTCGTCCCCGGCAGTCATTTTAGTGCTGATGTCTAAACACAACAGGATATCTAGTCAAAGATTTCTCATATCAAATTTGGAGATAAATCGGGTGAAAATTGATGATTTTATGACCATTTGAAATTTTAGGCCCGACCCACCTGACATTGACCCCCTACCTCCAACTGGGGGTGACCCCCCTGATGTAATGAGGCATGTTATAGGATGCAGATTTGAAATATGCACATTAAGGTTTTGGTTTCATTTCCATATGACGAATTTTAAGGGAGTTATGGCGAAAAAACTATTTTTAAATAATACATCTTTTGGGTCTACAACCTGGGGCTCGGCCACTTTGGCCCAATATTTAATCAGGTGATCAGAATATTATAGTATGTCAGCCCTGTAAGTTTAGTCAAAATCTCACCGGTAGTTTTGGCGTAAAGTTGTTAACACACAGAAAGACAGAGAAATAAAAAGACAAACCGATGGAAAACAAAACCCGTCCCCCAGCCGCTCCGGAGCGGGGATGGGTAAATATTAACACACACACACACACACACACACACACACACACACACACACAAGACAACGACTTAGGTCGTATAAAACTGGGTTCCTATGACTCACGAGCTACGATTACACCAGTCCTGATCACACCGTATTAAGGACCAAACTTTAGGTTACTTTTTTCACTTTATGACTTACCTCTTGTACTGAAGGAGCTCGAGACAGACTCCACTGACCCGTTCAGTCCAAGGACAAGGTGAAGGTGACTAAAAAATTATCACCTCACAGTGAGAGAGAGAGAGAGAGAGAGAGAGAGAGAGAGAGAGAGAGAGAGAGAGAGAGAGAGAGAGAGAGAGAGAGAGAGAGAGAGAGAGAGAGAGAGAGAGAGAGAGAGAGAAGAAAAAGCGACTTCGGTTGGGTGGAGGTAAAACACGTATAACACAATTTACGATATTATTAAGTGAAAAAATGATGTGGAAAGGAAAAGCTGAAAAATCAAGTGCAAATCCCACAAGGACACAAAATGAAAATAAAAGTAAAAAGACTAGGCTGAAGAAAGGTGAACCCGGGCTCCTATGACTCACAGGCCACGATTCCACCAGTCCTAATCAGGTCGTCTTAAGGATCAAACTTATTAAGAGCTATCAACACTCTCAGGCTCCTATGACTCACGGCCAGATGAGTAAAATCGGGATAACGGGAACAGAATACAGAAGTTATCTCTACCATGGAAGGGTTAATGCTGACAATATTAACACTCTCAGGCTGGCATACTCACTATTAGCTAAACATAAGCATCTGGCGCTAGGTGACACTGTATACTACGTTTGTCCCGGATATGGAAGGGTTATTTTTTAAACATTATTTAGCACTTTCATGCTCCTATGCTCCCTCTCATGTATGTAACCATAGCAACAGATATTAACCACTACAACATGACAAGTAAAGTGGTTAACAGCGTTGGCGGGAACATTATTTTTTGTTTCCAAGTTATTCATTTCTCCTGATATTTTTTTTTTCCGAATCGGAGAAACTTTTAGTTGTGTAGGGTCAGATATAGAGATCATTTTACTCCTTCAACACGACAAGTCTTTTTTAATTTTAATAATAACACTGTCTGGTGGCAGTAAGACCAGTCCAAAATGGCGTCACCTGCATTCAAGGGTCAAATGTAATTCATCCGAACGGAAGAATCAGGATATCAGCGGGAGGCGAAACTAAAGAAAATAGTTTCCCAGATGTAGGAACCATATAAATACATATATAAGAACGAAATAAGTAAAAAAGACGGACACAGAATGATATGAACCCTGGCTCCTATGATTCCCAGGCGGCCGTTCCATCCATCCTGATCAAACCGTCTTAGAGGCTGAGTAAGCGCATCGACGGTTATTAATTTGGCATCGTTGGTGATTTATGGGATGGTGCAGAGTTCTGCTGATATCTATGAGCGTAGTTCTTTGTGCTTCGTTAGTATACCTGTACCTTAATAGATTAATAGTGAACGGTGTTGTTGGGATGGGGAGTGACTGTCAGTGAGATCTGCTTGTGAATGGAGGTGCAGTAATTAGGTGCAGTAATTGGAAATAGTTAAATGTGCAGGCTAATGGGAAATTAGACCTGCAGAAAGGGAGGGGGAGTGGATGGATCTATAAGGGTTTTAGTTAAGCAAGGGTGTGAATGTGCAGGCTGCAAGAGGGCTGCATGAAGGTGTTTTCGTGTCCACAGCAGCATATGGATGTGAAACTTTGATGTGATGCTAGAACAAAACACTCATGAACAAGGGACGTGGACTTGGTGTATCAGAGGAACGTGTGTGGAGTACAAAGAGTGGATAAGATAAGAAATTATGTGAATCGAGAACGATGTGGAGTAAACAAAGTCTCCTTATACAAGGACTACACAAAGTCTGTTATATGTTTTAGACATACTGAAAAAATGGATATGAGGCGAATGACAATGGTATATGTGAGTATATAGTTGGAAGAAATCGTGGCAGACCATCAAGAAAGTTAGAAAACAGGGTAAGTAAGTGTGTAATAAAGTGAGGTATTGAAGTTGATGAGACTCAGGAACTAACAGGGGATCGAGTTGGTCTGATGAGCTGTGTAGAAGGGGATATCACAATGTTTGGCAACCCTTTTCTAAACATAATTTTGTCGACGGCTTTACTTTTTATTATAGGAAACATGAAGCTCGTCTATAACGAAAAAAAAAAGTCCAGCTGATCATTTCTGTGTAGTTACTGATGATTCTGCATGTTTGAATAGTAAGTGAATGAGTGTGTGGCACATTTCATTGGCTGTGTGACTGCTTAGGTCTCTCATTACAATATATATATATATATATATATATATATATATATATATATATATATATATATATATATATATATATATATATATATATATATATTTTGCCTTCCTTCCTGTAGGTTACCTCACCTCACCTTTAGGCGGGAAATTATAGGGGAGATAGTGATGTTGATGTTGATATAATCGTCAACTGCTAGCAAGAACACACACACACACATACAGATAAACACAATCACACACACACATTCACACACTCAAGCACTCAGACACACAAACAGAAACATACCATTAACAACACACACACACACACACCGAGGCACTGAGAGAGAACAGACGCACGTCGACACCGCTCTATACCTGGCCAACTTGGCCAGCGGCATTACCTAAATATGTATCTCTGTATGAGTTAAGCTCTGTACAATGTTAAACTAAATGGTGTTCTAATATAAAAAAGAAGTTTTAAGTAAGACTTGGTAAAACAGAAAAGTAAACAAGCAGCGCAAGAATGCGAACAATCAGCTGATCGTTGTTTAGTCTACAATCTGCCCAAGGTAATGTAAGTACTATATGCGCTTTTAGTACTGCAAAATGACCACATACTTTAGTAAAGGAAATTTGGAAAAGAAAAGGGATAAAGGTAGAAAGCAGGATGATGATTTCTACCAAGAACTGGTTGAAATGGAGACTCACAACAAACTGGTGGAACGAGTACACAGACTAGAGATGGCTTTTCAAAATGAGATTGATGAAATTAAGAAATAGATGCACTTGAAAAAGGAAGAAATAGAAAAATTAGGAAAGGAAGTCAACAAGGAAGACACAACCATAGATGAGCTAACAGTTGAAGTGAGTACACTGAGGAGGAAAATTAGTGAAATGGAAAGTACAGTAGTCAACCACGAGAGTATTATGGAAGAGTTCAAAAATGATACAGAGACAATTAGGCAAGTAAGCAGTCTGATAGATCAGAGCAGTGCTATTGAGGAGAAGATAACACAGGTGAATGAAGCTGTGCAAAGCTACAAAAATGAAGTGGAAACCACTTATGCTGAAATGGTGAAAGTAAAGAAAAACTTGGAATCAAGGGTGGAAGAAAAAAGCATTAAAAAAAAAGTGAAAAGAATAACCCAAAACAATCCAAAGTTAGTCAGAGATTCAGTAGATATTAACAAATCTATAATAATCACTGGTATAGAAGAGGAACAAGTAAAAAACAATATCAAGAGACAAAAAGGAGATGGCAAATGTAATGGGCATATTGAAAGAAGTATCAGTGGAAATCTGTAGTAAAGACAGAGGAACACAAAAAGTTAGGGAATTTTTTTTTTTTTTTATGTGTCCGACTCTGGGCATAGGCTTTACAGCCTGCTATCAAGGCCCAGAGTCCTCCTACATACCAAACACCTCTACATGTCACCACTTCGGCGCTAACACCCACCGTTCATATTGAATACATGCTAGGGCTGTCTCATACAGGACTGTTGTATTGGTATTAGCGGGGGTATTTTTACGACATGTCGGCGGGTCTTCTGGTAGATCAGTAAAGCCTGATTTAATGAAATTCAAATCCTTAAACTGTTCCCTGCCCCAGCCGGGATTCGAACCTGGGTCCGGTGGGACTGCAGGCCACCTCTCTGCCGATTGAGCCACTGCCTCCCCCATACGAGAAAAGCAAGTCAAGACCCCTAAAGGTAACCTTCCAGAGTGTAAACACCGTGGAGGAGATACTAAAAAATGCAAAGAATCTTATGGAAAAAGAGGAGCTCAAAAATGTATGGATAAAAAGATGCCTAACACATGAGGAACTGGAATTACTGAAAGAGAAGAGGGAGGAAGCAAAAACAAAAAATTAGGGAAGATCAGAGGAGGAGAAGAATACATTTTTTTACAAAGTAATTGGATTGCAGGTACGAAAGTGGTACATAAACAGGAGGGAATAAAAAGGAGGAAGGTAGTAGAACCAAATCATGACAAGTATATAAACAAGATGATTAACCCTAGTTCAGTAGCGTCGCCCGGGATTCCGAATTTAGGCCTACTTTGCTTTGTGGAGGAGACGCTTCAAGGCCTACGGTGCTCAGCTGCCATGATATTTCAGTTTGTACTCTGTCCTGTGTGTGTGAGGTTTGTTCGTGTTGCTCCCGTTTTTTTCTCATCTGCTGTAGCCAATTGTCCGGTATTCCGTACAACGATTTTAAAATATGACCTTGTGAGTATACCTACGAAACATATCATGTAATGTGTCAAATTTTGTCTAGGGAGGCTGGAGCATATCGGGGGACGTCTGGACTTCATGTGTGGCACAAGTCATCACCATCAGGCAACACTGTGGCTGGCAGTGGTGAAAAGATTACAAGGATGTAGCATTGTTTGTCATTTTTACACATTTTTTGTTTTATTTTTTTTATAATGTTGTTTTAGTTAAATACATTTAGTTCATAGTTCCTAGAGTTAAGATTAGCATCTAATTTAAGTGAAAATTTTTTAAAATAAACTGTACCATTCCTATATGTATATTTCTACCCCCAAAGTTTGTCCGGGATTCCGGACATCGCTAGTAGGCACGTGATGCTGACAGCGCTACTATTCCAGGGTTAAGTTGACGTACTCAAATGTGGATGGAATGGTATCTAAATTATTAGAGATGAATGATTAAGTCAGAGAAAATGAACCACATATAATATGCCTAACTGAAACAAAATTAACACCAAGGATATCGAATGACATCCTAAACTTAGAGGAATATAATATATGGAGAAGAGATAGGAACTTAAAAAAAGGAGGAGGAATTATAATATTAACTAAGAAAAATCTAAAAGTCAAAGAAATAGAATTAGATATACCCTCACACGTAGAACTGATTGCAGTAGAGGTAAATACATTTGAAGGGAAAGTAATTGTAGCCAATTTGTACATGCCACCCAGATCAAACACATGGGAAAGAGACGAATATGAGGACCTGGCGGAGAGTACAATTCAGAGTTTAAGAGCATTACCACATAAAATAGAAGAGAAATCGAAAAGAATTATACTAACTGGAGATTTTAATACAAATATAAATTGGAATACTCTAGATATTTTTTTTTTTAAATAACAGAACGGAGGAAGGAAAAACAAATGGGGGAAAAAAAAAATCCATACACCAGATTACTGGTGTCCTCTATTCATAAAATATCTGTAACAGTTAGACTTGAACAGTTGTGGGTTGAAATTTGGAGGAAAACAATTCTGGGGAAGCGAGTTCCAGAGAGATGCAGTTCGGGGAATGAAAGAATTCTGATAGGCAGAAGTTCTGCAATATGGTTGAGTGACATTCCAGTCATGAGCGCTACCAGATGCCCGTGTAGCACGAGGGAAGGCATGGAGAGGTGGCACCATGGAAGCAACTTCGTCTGAGCATTTGCCAAAAAAATATCTGTAAAATAATGCAAGGGAGGCAACATTCCTTCTTACTTGCAGGGGAGGTAGTTTATATGTAATGGCAGGGTTGTTAATGATTCTAACAGCTTTATTCTGAATTTCGTCTAGTTGTCTTAATGCAACCTCTCCACAACCATTCCACAAGGGTGAGCAATATTCAAGCTGAGAGCGCACATGACTCTTATAAATTATAGCTAACTGCTCATCGGCGAAGAAGTTACGGACTCTGTACAATAATCCAAGTTTCTTTGAGGCGGTTTTAGCAAGTGATCTGACATGAGAGGTCCAGCTGAGGGCACTGTTAAGTGAGACACCACGAATTTCAATACTTTTGGAGATGGGAATATTAGTAGCACTGAAGGTAATGTACGAATCTGGCAATATCTGTCTATTAGTAAACTGTATATATTTAGTTTTACTAGCATTAAAAGAGACAAGGTTGTTTTGTCCCCATTCACTGATTGTAGCTAGATCTTGATTTATGGAGATGGCTGTACTGAGTTGAGAGGTAGAGATATTAGACTTTGTAAATGGATGTCTGAGTGTGAATGAACTATGTAGTGTTGAGTCATCTGCATATGAGTGAACGGGATTGTGAGTGACAGATAAGAGATCATTAATATGAACCAGAAATAGGGTTGGTGCCAGAACTGATCCCTGCGGGACGCCGGCGTTAATTGAGTGAAAATTCGAATATACATCATCTACTTTTACTCTTATTTTCCTGTCACTAAGATAAGAAGAAATCAAAGGAACAAAAGACGTTAGTCCATAGCAAGGGAGTTTGGACAGCAGGGAACGGTGCCATACTCTGTCGAAAGTTTTAGAGATATCAAGAGCTACTGCATGAGTTTCTCCAAAAAGATCAATTGATTGATGGATGGTAATGAGTTAAGAGATTGAGTATGTCAATGGTGGATCTTTCGTGGCGAAAACCGTATTGTCTATCACTAATTAAGTTGTTGGATTCAAGATGTTTAACAATATGCTTATTAATTAAAGTTTCAAATACCTTACCAAGAGAAGATGTGACAGCTATTGGTCTGTAATTGAAGGGGTCAGACGAACTTCCTTTCTTCGGAACTGGGTGGATATTGGCTTCTTTCCATGAATTTGGGAATAAAGAAGTACGTATGCATAGTCTGAATAATTTGGCTAGGACAGAGGCAAGTTCAGGGGAACACTTTTTCAAAACAATTGGCGGAATTCCATCTGGGCCTGGAGCTTTGTTGGTAGGTAAATTGTCTAGGATGGATTTTATGAATCTTGTCTGTATTTTAAGTGGGGCAATTTCGGGAGAATCAAGTTCCAGTACTGAGACATTCTGGCTGGTATCATCTATGGTAGAGTTTCTTGCAAAGGTACTAGCAAAGATATCTGCTTTCCCACGTGGGTCATTTGTAGTATTGCCATCTGAAGATTTTAGTGGGGGAATGGAAGATGTCTTGTTAAACTTATTATTAAAAGAATTAAGAGTTGACCAGAATATTCTATTGTCATTAGGGTTGTTAAGTAGTTTTGATGCTTGCTTTTGAAGAAAGTTTGATTTAGATAGATTTAATACAGCTTTTGCATGATTTCTAGCAATTTTAAATTGGGAGAGTGATTCAGATGTTTTTGATTTTAAGTAAGAGTTATATGCTAATGGGACCAAAAGCTCCTGGATCTTGTGCAAGAGTTTTTCCTAACGCAACATGTAAGGGAAAGCACCAGAAAAGAGGACTCGATGTGCCCTCAATGCTAGATTTCATATTTACTAGGCAAGAAAACGATATTGACAATTTAATATATCACCCTCCATTCGACAAAAGCGACCATGCAGTACTAAATTGCAATTTCAGGATTGCATATGATATAGATAACAGCAATGAAAGTTACAAAAAGAGCCTAAACTATAAAAAGGGAAAGTATCATGACCTAAAGAAGTACTTCTTAGAAATTGCTTGGGAAAAGGAGCTTAGAGGACAAAATTTAAATGCTATATATGAAAAATTATGTGAATTTTATGAAATAGGAGTCCAGAAGTACATCCCACAGCACAAAGAAGCAGAAAAGAAAAGAAAGAAATGGTTCAGTACAGAATGTAAAAAATCAAAAGAAAAAAGAGATTTGTTGTGGAACAGATACAGAAGACACAATAGTGAAATGGCATATAATAATTACAAACAGGCAAGAAACGATTATACAAGAATAAGGAGTGAAGCCCGAAAACAGTTTGAGGAGGATATCATAAATAAAAGTAGTGATCAACAAAAGCTATTTTACAGCTACATCAGAAGCAAAACCAAAGTAAAAGATAAAATACAATCCATTATGGAAGATGGAATCACCTATACACAAGAGAAGGATATTTGTGAAGCACTAAACAAGAATTTCCAATCAGTTTTTACAGAGGAAAAAAATTTTGAGAGAGATTATGTGGAACATGCATGCCCACACATACTACCAGATATACAAACATCAGAAAAAGAAATACAGGAGGAGCTAAGTAAATTAGACAAAGGAAAATCAAATGGTCATGATGAAATTTCATGTTGGGTGCTACGTGAATGTGCAAAGGAGTTAAGTAAACCATTATTTTTAATTTTCAAGAAATCCTTGAGTCAAGGTAAACTACCTGATATTTGGAAGAAAGCAAACATTGTTCCCTTATTCAAGAAAGGGAATAGACAAAATCCATGTAACTACCGACCAGTATCACTAACCAGTGTTGTAAGCAAGGTATTAGAAAAGCTTATAAGAAAAGCTTGGGTAAATCACCTAGAAGAACACAGTATGATAACAGAAAAACAGTTTGGTTTCAGAAAAGGAAAATCATGTGTTACTAATCTGTTGAGCTACTATGACAGAGTAACAGACACATTACAGGAAAGAGAAGGATTGATGGTCAGTATCTATTTAGATTTCAAGAAAGCATTTGACACAGTACCTCACCAAAGACTTTTATGGAAACTGTACCATCAAGGAGGAATTCGAGGCAAACTGTATTGTTGGATGCAAGATTTTCTCATGAAAAAAAAAATAAACAGTACTAAGGGGAAATTACTCATCATGGAAAGAAGTGACTAGTGGAGTACCACAGGGCTCAGTGGTGGCACCAATCACCAATCATGTTTTTAGTGTATATAAATGATATAGACAGTAACACTGGAAATGAAAGTCATCTAAATATGTTTGCAGATGATGCAAAAATACAAAGGAGAATTACCAACACAGACTCTTGTAAAGAGCTACAAGAAGAATTAAATAAACTTCATGAATGGAGTAATACATGGCAAATGAAATTCAATGTGGACAAGTGTCATGTAATCAAGTTTGGTAAAAGTGGAAAAAGACTTGATTGAGATTATACGTTAGGAAATAAAACCCTACACACATCTGAAAGAGAGAAGGACCTAAGTGTGATTGTCAATAACAGACTATCTCCGGCTGACCACATTTGTGAAGATGAGGTGCAGACATGTATACACTGCTTGCCAATATGAGAAAAGCGTTTACATGCATAAATGAAGACATGCTTAGAAAGATAATAACATCATTCCCATCAGACCAACCCTGGCATATGCATCAGTAGTCTGAAGTCACTCATCTCAAAAAACACACATAGACAAGATTGAAAAAGTTCTAAAGGGCCGCTACAAGATGGGTACCAAGCTTAAGGGATCTAAGCTACGAAGAAAGACTGAATCTACCAACACTACAGGAGAGAAGGAAAAAGAGGGTGACATGATTATGCTATAAAAATGCATTGTTCAGGGAAGGAGAAAATAGACATAAATGATTACTTAACGTATGCGGGAAGTACATCAGCAAGAGGACACTGCAAAAAACTGCATAAGAAGAGAGGTGATAAAGACGTAAGGAAATTCAGTTTCCCAAATAAAGCAATTGATCAAGTGGAATGCACTACCGAATGAAATAAAAGTGTTATTGCCAAAACAATTCACAAATTTAAGGATATGTACGATAAATATGGTTTAAGACACGGGACAGTACGAGCTTGACTCATTCCTGTAAAGATACAATTAGGTAAGAACAATTAGGTAAGAACACACACACACACACACACACACACACACAAACACACACACACACACACACAGTAAAGGTGGAAGTGCACTGGCAAAATCACAAATTCTGGTCAACCATAGAACACTAGTAGAAACTAATAAATAAATAAATACATAAATAAAGAAACATTAACAGGCCATTCCATCTTACCCTCCGTGTAATGTGGCAGTAGAGGCCCTAGGCTAGGAAATGTCGTAGTTTGTACATGGCCCTCAGGGTAGTTGACCAGCTTACTTCTCCTGGTGGCTTTACATGATAGACAAACTTCCAGTCACTCTGTGGGAGTAACCAACTTATGCACGGCCGTCACTTCCCACTGGGTCCTTTAACCACTACACCACCAGGTAGGGCAGTGACAGCAGGTAAATACTTCATTACCATCACACCTTTGTATTATATTCTTTCTGCCCTCTCAGTCCACTTTATTCACCTCAGAAATAGTCTCCTCTACTGAAAGCTTTCCAAACATGTTCAGTCCAAGGATATGGCATAATGAAGGATAAGGAAGAGAATATCACACTCCAGAATGATGTAGAAAGGCAGCTTCGGTTTGGAATGGGGTAAAACATGTATAACTGAATTTACGATATTAAGTGAAGAAAGGTTGCTGCTTCTTTTGAAGGCAGTGATAATAACTTGGGAAGTAGAGCATGGAGAGTATAAAAGTCACATCATCACAGAATTGTGATACCCAACTCCTAACGTATAGAAGTGAAACTTGGACCTTGCTGGTAGGTCACAAGTCAAGAGTGAGAGCAGTTGGAAATGAGTTATATGAGAGGAGCATGTGGAGGTTACATGGAGAGACACACGACTGACAAATAATGAAGTGATGGAGTGTGGTGGTGTGGATGTGGATGCTGATAGAAGAACGTTTGGATAAATACACTGAGGTGTTTTGGCCATGTGGAGGAGGATGGACAGCGAGAGACTGACATGGAGAGTGTATGTGAGTGAAGTGGATGGGGAGGAAAGTGAGGAGGGGGAGGCCGAAGGATGAGATGGAAGGATGAAGTGGAGAGAATATATGAGAGAGAGAAGTCTGTGAGCTGGAAGCGGGGCAGCAAAATGGCGGGGGAATAGGAAAACGTGGAGGCGATTTATTTGTGGCCACCCCTTAAGGTATGATAAGGCGTCTGGCGATGGAAGAAGTGAAAAATCATACGAAAATGAAAAGCTGGGAGGGAGAGGGGGAAGGAATCAGATGCAAAATCCACAAGAGAAAATGAATATAACAGCGTTTGAGAACCGACCACTGGGCTCCTATGACTCACAGGCCACGATTCCACCAGTCCTGATCCACGCCGTCTTAAGGACCAGACTTATTATGAGCTATCAACACTTTCAGGCTCCTATGACTCACGGCCAGATGAGTAAAATTGGAATAGCCTAATAGAGTGCTGAAGTTTTCACTACCATGGAAGGGTTAATGTTGACAATATATTAACACTCTCAGGCTAGCACTCTCACTATTAGTTAAATTTATGCATTTGACGGCTAGGTGACACTGTATCTTACATTTGTGCCGGCCATGAAGGGTTAATTTTTGCAGTATTAATATTCAGCCTCTCATGCTCACCCTCAGATGACTTAACATCGCTACAGTTTTGAACTAACAACCTTACTAGGATGACGATTAAAACCAACACAGCTTGATTTATTCTCTCTCTTTTTCGGTTCAGTTGGACTTTTACATGTGTAGGGGTCAGATGTGGTGTTCGCTTTACCCCTTCATCATGAGAGGTCATTCTTAAGCTTTATAATAAGATTGTAAGGTGGCCGTAACATTACACCAAAATGACTTAAAGCGAATTCAAAGAGCCAATTTAATTCAGCCGTATAAAATAATCAGGATGTCAGTGAAAGTTGACGCCAAAGGAAAATAGTTACTGACAAGCAGGACGTACCCGAAATCAAGTATAAAAACGAAATAAAAACGTCAATAAAAAGACTGAGTGATTAGCCAATGAACCCTGGCTCCTGTGACTCCCACGCGGCCACTCTGTCCATCCTGATCACAACGTCTTAGAGGCTGAGTAAGCATGGACAGTTTTTACTTTAGTATCGATGGAGATGCAGAGGCTGGTGCAGAGTTCTCTTGATAAGTGTGAGCGCCGTGCTTTGATGGTATATGTTGATAAGTGTAGAATGATCGTTGTTGTTGAGAGGAAAATTGGCAAACATATTTGGTTGTGAATGGAGACAGAAGAATTAGTGAGGGAATTTTGATAACCGGATTCAGTAGTAGAAGGGAGGGTTAAATATGCAGACTATGAGGAAAGTAGATTAGCAAAAAAAAGGAAAATGGTTGGACCGACAGGGGCCTTGGTTATGAGAAAAGTTATGAGTGTGGAGGCTGCAAGAGGACTGCATGAAAGTGTTTTAGTGCTCACAGTAGCAGGTGTGTGTGACTTTGGTGTACTAATATAAGAAACTCAGTGAAAATGGAATGTGCTTGGAGTGCAAAGAGTGTACTGGTTACCATATGATGTGATTCGAAAACGATTTTGAGTAAAGAAGTCTGTTAACACCAGGGCTGAATATGTTATGGTAATATGGAGAAATTGAGTGTAAGGGAGTGAAAATTGTATTTATGAGTCAGTCTGGTGATCGGAGAAGGTGTGGCGGACCATCAAGAAAGTTGAGACACAGGGAAAATGAGTGTGTAATAAACTGAGGAATTAAAGATGACGAGGGTCTGGATCAGGCAGGCGATCGAGTTGGTGTGATGAGCTATGTAATGAGAACATGACTATGCTTAGCGACGCTTTCCTGAACTTGATTGTTGTTGATGGACTGGAGTTCTGTATAGGAACTCTGAAGCTAATCTATAAACATTAAGACTTAAAAAATATATGTCCATCTGATAATTTCTGTTAGGTGAGAGAGAGTCTAGGTGCTTGAATAGTACATGATTGAGTGTGTGGCCCATTTCATTACTTCCACCAAGGAGGTTATGTTTTCACTCGTGTCCCTTTGTTTGCTGGTTGGTTGGATGGTTTGTGGGCAAGATTACACAAAACTTCTGGACGGATTTCCACGAAACTTGGAAGAAGAATGGGCTTTGGCCCAGAATAGACTCCATTAAATTTTGGTGCAGATCCGGATAAAGCTGCGGATCCAGGATTTTTTTTTTTTTTTTTTCAGTTTCTTTAACATTGCGAGATAGAGCGTTTTTGGACATTTTCGTAAAATTTTCAGTGAATATTGCATGGATGTTGATGGAGGGGATATGCGCTCTAATGAGTGCCATTCTAGTTAGCTATGTTGTTGATTAGCTCTCCCATTATAACTTTTTTCGCCTCGCTTTCTTGGGCATTCAGCACCTCACCTCTGGATGGGAAAAATACGTGAGATGGTGAGTATAAAATCTTCAGTTGCACGCTAGAGAAACAAACAAATAAACAAAAAACAAACACCTATACAGGAGACAGAGAGAGAGAGAGAGAGAGAGAGAGCGTCAGTGACGGCAAGAATGCTTTGGTAAAGAACACTGTGTCGACTATGAACACCATAAGAATGAAAGCAACTAAATACTTCCCCTGCCCATCCATCCATCCATCCATTCATACACCCCCATCTATCCAACCATCCATCCACATACTCCTTATTAACTAATATATCTAATTCCTTATTGTTCGTATTTTTAGTTAGGTGTTTTGCGGGGAGGGGCACTAACAATCCGCCAACCCACTTGTGTCAAATAGGGAAAACGTGAAAAAGAAGTGTGTGATAATCATAGGGGAATTTGTCTTCTTAGTGTAATAGGAAAAGTATATGGTAGGATACTTATTGACAGAGTTAGGGAAATAACAGAGGAATTAGTTCGAGATGAACAGAGAGGTTTTAGGAAGAGAAAATGTGGCGTAGATCAGATATTCATTCTTAGATCTTTAATGGAAAAGTTTCTAGAGAAGGGAAAGAAGTTGTATGCGGCCTTCATGGATTTGGAGAACGTATATGACAGGGTGAATAGACAAGGACTGCGGAAAGTATTAAGACTATATGGAGTAGATGGAAAATTGCTGAAGGCCGTGAAGAGTACGTATGAGAGTGCTAAGGCTGCAGTGAGTGTGGATAGTGAACTGAGAGAATTTTTCTTTTTGAAGGTTGGATTGAAACAAGGATGTCATGTGTCCATGGTTATTCAATCTGTATATGGATAGGGTTATAAAAGTGATACAAGGTAGGGCAGTGGATGTTGGAGCAGCCCTAGTGAGAGAGGGCAGTGTCTGGAAACTACCTTGTACTGTTGTTTGCAGATGATACTGTGTTGTTGTGTGAAGACGAAGTGGAGCTGCAAGGGCTTGCTGGATGAGTTTGGGAGAGTGTGTACGAAACGGAATCTAAAGGTGAATGTAGGGAAGAGTAAAGTTATGGTCTTTGAGAGAAATGAAGTCAGTCAATGTACAGTGAGGCTGGATGAGGAGGAAATGGAAAATGTGAGTGCTTTTTAAGTACTTGGGTACTGTGATGAGTAAGGATGGAAGTTTGAGGTGAA